>NW_027921149.1:0-228 GCF_054177405.1 Leptonychotes weddellii
ATGACCTGAGCCGAAGGCAGTCGCTTAATCAACTGAGCCACCCAGGCGCCCCAAAATCAGAATAGTCTTACAATGATTAAAAAAGATGTGTCCATAACTAAGAAACTACCAAAAGAAATGGTAAATTTCACCATGAATTTTACCACATATTTAGGGAAAAAATGATCTTATATAAATTCTTCTAGCTTGGTATGGTGTCGGCTTTGATAATAAAGTTACAACAGTGGA
>NW_027921150.1:0-228 GCF_054177405.1 Leptonychotes weddellii
GCAGACTCCCCGCTGAGCTGGGGACTCCGACGCAGATGGACCCCAGGACCCTGAGATCATGACCTGAGCTGAAGTCAGATGTTTAACCTACTGAGCCACCCAGGTGCCTCCCATAAGGCCAGTCTTTATGCAACAAAGCTATGTAATGGAAAATCACAATAGTGGTTTTAAGGAGATTTCAGAATAACTGCGTGGATTGGAACTCTATACTGGGATATGTTCCACAGA
>NW_027921151.1:0-228 GCF_054177405.1 Leptonychotes weddellii
TCCACGCCTCTGTCACCTCAGCGAGCCCTGTCCCTTCTCCGCGGCCCACGCCCGCTCCAGGCCTCGTCCCTCACAGAATGTTGTGAGTGAAGGTAATGCTCTCACCTTCCCCTTCCCTCCTGCTGTCAAAGTCACTGTCTTCAGCATAAACTTGATCATATCGCACCCCTGCTGACACAGCGACAGGACAAAGCCCAAACCGTCAGAATGACACAGAAGGTTGCAGCA
>NW_027921152.1:0-1376 GCF_054177405.1 Leptonychotes weddellii
ATATTAATATTTTAATTAATAATTAATGGGCAATACATACTACAATGACTGATATCATTAATAATTAATATAACGATATTACTAAGAAAATGTACAGAACTGAGGGTTAAAATAATGGAGGGTTAAAGCAAATTAAAATATTGCACCATTTTGAGGAAATATCGGCATCTATGTTAGGGCACCAGAGAAGGAGATGACATAGTAGGCTTCAACCTGCACAGATTTTATTAGGGCAGGTGATTATGTGAGAATGTGGGCAGGAAGCTGGGCGGCTAGCAGGGCTTTCAGAGGGCTATCTAGGCAACTCTGAGTTTGAGTGACGAAGACAGGGAAGGAAAGTACAATAGGAGTGTCCTAGAGTGTCTAAGGAAGGGACAGTAGTTCTTGAGCCAGTGGAAGCCACGAGAAGAGTCCCAGGTGGCCCCAGACTGGGCCTGGCTTTGTGACCCTCTCATGCGCAGTCCTTGGCCGGGAGCAGCTCCCTTAACTCTGGCCTCAAATCAACGCGGTCCCAGCACTGATTTCTGGGCACAGCAGCCTGGATCCTTGGGTACTCTGCTCCCTGTAGTCACGTGAAGGTTGACAAGGCTCATTCTCATGGCTACATAACTACCCTGCTATGTAAGAAAATTCATTTGATCCAAGGACTATTCTCTTTTGACAGCCCAGTGATCATGACAGTGTAGTCCAGGAAGACTCACACAACTTGGCTTTGATGTGTCAAAATGACGTAGTCATAATCAAGCATAAGACTTGCCAGTTGTTTTCCAGTATGAGAGTCAATCTCTACACAATGTGGTTACCGCATAGCTGTTGTCTTCCAGATGCAAAATAATATAAATATCAGCAATAGAATGGTAGATGAGAGCAAGAGAAGTAGATGAAGGAATAGGGCAGTTATAACCTCTTCTAATGAAGTGAGAAGTCCAGAGATAATTTCTAGTTAAGATAATAAGAAATGTGGCTTACACATTTTTATTTATTTTAATATTTGAACCAATTGAAAAATTAAACTGCACGATATGATTATATTGGTAGGAAGAGGAATGAATGGGTGGGCGGTGATATAAATGAGCTAAACCATCATCATTCAGAGAGATAGTGATGTAAGAATATTATCTATTTTTAAGGATGTATATCCCCATGACCTAAAAACAAAATCTATTTTTAATTTATCATCTCCACAATTAAGACTAGAGGTCAAGAAGATTCAGTTTAAGAAATTTTTGCACATTATAACTTTCAGTACATTACACACATTTACCTTTATGAATTTGATAAAAGGGTTAAGAAAATTCACCAAGTGGGGCGCCTGGGTGGCTCAGTTGGTTAAGCGACTGCCTTCGGCTCAGGTCATGTCCTGGAGTCCCAGGATC
>NW_027921153.1:0-228 GCF_054177405.1 Leptonychotes weddellii
GCCAAAATATTTCTACATTGTTTTTCTTTCTTCCTTTTCTTTTTTGAATGTATGGTATTACCATCTGTTATATCATAGATCTTAAGCTTTTAATCCCCATGGCATCAGCCCTCGGAGAATATGGAGGTTTCTGTCCGTTTGTTTTTGTTACCTTCAGGGAGCTGGTGCTCATGGAAAGAGGGATCTGGACCCTCAACACTGGCATCTATCCAGGATGCTTAGCCAAGC
>NW_027921154.1:0-228 GCF_054177405.1 Leptonychotes weddellii
TCAATGAAATTGTAGCACTACCTCGGGCGCCTGGGGGTCTCAGTCAGTGAAGTGTCCACCTTCAGCTCAGGTCGTGATCCCAGGTCCCGGGATGGAGCCCCATGTGGAGCCCCATGTCGAGCTCCATGTCTAGCCCTGTGGGCAGGGGGGTCTTTGCTCAGCGGGAAGTCTGCTTGTCCCTCTGCCCTCCCCCTGCTTGTGCTCTCTCTTTCAAATAAATAAATAAAA
>NW_027921155.1:0-228 GCF_054177405.1 Leptonychotes weddellii
AAAACACATACATATTCTATCCTGGGGGGAAAAAAAAACAAACCTCATTCTTTGAGATCACACCCTCCTCCAACCACTCTCCAGTGCTTCCATCCCCATTTCTCACGACTCTACCTTGATTAAGTTTTCATCCCCACGCTGAACTGAAGCTGTTTTTGTCAAAGTCATTAATGATCTGCCAACTACGGTGGCCAATTCCACTCCACACTCTGCCCCAATCAGTGGAAT
>NW_027921156.1:0-228 GCF_054177405.1 Leptonychotes weddellii
CTTAAAATAGTATATCATGGTTTACATACAATGAAAAGTTACAAGACATTCAAAAAACCACAAAAACAGAGAAAAACAATATATGTCTTACTGGAGGGTTTACTACATTTGTTTGGTCTAAAAGAATTTTTCATATATATTATAAAAATGCAAAGTTTTCTCTTATAGTTTAATTGGACATGTTTTCCTTTTAAGTAATATGTAAATGATAGTCTTCTTTAAAACTGA
>NW_027921157.1:0-228 GCF_054177405.1 Leptonychotes weddellii
GCGGACCAGTTCCCTGAGGCTCGTGGCTGCAATGTCCACATCTCCACCAGCGGGGCGGTCGGTGGTGGGGGACAGGAGCAGAAGTGACAGGAGAATGTCACAGGGCGGGTTAGGGAGGATCCGGGGATGTTTGTTAGATTTGTCCTCCCAGGCCACCCACACCGCCCTTCCCACCTCACTGGTAGGCCCTGCGAAGGGTACCCCGGGGGCCGCTGACCTGGGCGGGCA
>NW_027921158.1:0-228 GCF_054177405.1 Leptonychotes weddellii
GACTAGATCTCATTGATAGCATTTTTAAGTTCTGCCAGTGCAGGTTTCATTTCTGCCCTTAGAGACTCTATGTTACCATTAATCAATTTCTCCATTCTAGCTATTGTATTCACAATTGCTACCCTGAATTCCATCTCCAACATCTTGGGTATATCTGTATCCATTTGTAAATCTGTGGCAGAAGTCACAGTCTCTGAGTCTTTCCTATGTTGGGGGTTCCTCCTCCTA
>NW_027921159.1:0-228 GCF_054177405.1 Leptonychotes weddellii
AATTAGACTCATTGCTGCCAGAGTCCCAAAAGTGTCAAACCTGTATCTGTTCTTAATTAGCCATGGAAATTCAATCTGTCATGTTTTCTGCAGATAACTGGTTTTAGAGTCATCAATGTGGAAAGAATATTCATACTGTTTCTCTTTGGATAGCTCTACTTACACACTCAGCTTAGCCTTTTCTTCTAAAGAGAACTACTCTTGAATTTATTGCTTTTCCTTGATGAA
>NW_027921160.1:0-228 GCF_054177405.1 Leptonychotes weddellii
GAGAAGATATTTGCAAGTGACATATTCAATAAAGGTTTAGTATCCAAAATATATAAAGAATTTATACAACTCAACACCAAAAAACCCCCAAACAATCCAATTTAAAATGGGCAGAAGACATGAACAGACATTTCTCCAAAGAGGACACACAGAGGCACGTGGGTGGTTCAGTCGATGAAACATCCGCCTTCAGCTCAGGCCATGATCTCAGGGTCCTGGAATCGAGCC
>NW_027921161.1:0-228 GCF_054177405.1 Leptonychotes weddellii
AGAAGGCTTCTCAGTAGAAGGGCTATTTGCATGATCTTTGAAAAAAATAAGGTTGGAGGACATTTCAGGCAAAGCAAACCACATGTGTAAAGCAGTGAAGAAAGAAAGTACATGGTATACTTGTTGGTGAGTAACACCATCAGGTTCAGGGTGTGGGCACAGGTGGAGGGTCAATCAAAACATTTTTGAATTCTATTATATAGGTACATTCCTACTATTAAAAATACT
>NW_027921162.1:0-228 GCF_054177405.1 Leptonychotes weddellii
ACACACTCCTGTCCTCCTTACGGCGCTCTCTTCGGGGGTTCTCTGCCTCCGCAAGGAGCAGTTTAGTCTTACTGGTAAATAAGAGGGCCAGGAAGGGAGAGAGGCTGGCCGAGGAGCCCCAACCAGAATTCTCTTTAGGAGAAAGGGGGAGCAGAGTCTGGGACCCCTGCACGTCGGACTCTGTCGCCTCACACGTTGGCGGCATGACTGAATGGCCAGGGGTGCTCA
>NW_027921163.1:0-1376 GCF_054177405.1 Leptonychotes weddellii
GATCCTGGGACTCCAGGACATGACCTGAGCCGAAGGCAGTCGCTTAACCAACTGAGCCACCCAGGCGCCCCACTTGGTGAATTTTCTTAACCCTTTTATCAAATTCATAAAGGTAAATGTGTGTAATGTACTGAAAGTTATAATGTGCAAAAATTTCTTAAACTGATTCTTCTTGACCTCTAGTCTTAATTGTGGAGATGATAAATTAAAAATAGATTTTGTTTTTAGGTCTGGGGGATATACATCCTTAAAAATAGATAATATTCTTACATCACTATCTCTCTGAATGATGATGGTTTAGCTCATTTATATCACCGCCCACCCATTCATTCCTCTTCCTACCAATATAATCATATCGTGCAGTTTAATTTTTCAATTGGTTCAAATATTAAAATAAATAAAAATGTGTAAGCCACATTTCTTATTATCTTAACTAGAAATTATCTCTGGACTTCTCACTTCATTAGAAGAGGTTATAACTGCCCTATTCCTTCATCTACTTCTCTTGCTCTCATCTACCATTCTATTGCTGATATTTATATTATTTTGCATCTGGAAGACAACAGCTATGCGGTAACCACATTGTGTAGAGATTGACTCTCATATTGGAAAACAACTGGCAAGTCTTATGCTTGATTATGACTACGTCATTTTGACACATCAAAGCCAAGTTGTGTGAGTCTTCCTGGACTACACTGTCATGATCACTGGGCTGTCAAAAGAGAATAGTCCTTGGATCAAATGAATTTTCTTACATAGCAGGGTAGTTATGTAGCCATGAGAATGAGCCTTGTCAACCTTCACGTGACTACAGGGAGCAGAGTACCCAAGGATCCAGGCTGCTGTGCCCGGAAATCAGTGCTGGGACCGCGTTGATTTGAGGCCAGAGTTAAGGGAGCTGCTCCTGGCCAAGGACTGCGCATGAGAGGGTCACAAAGCCAGGCCCAGTCTGGGGCCACCTGGGACTCTTCTCGTGGCTTCCACTGGCTCAAGAACTACTGTCCCTTCCTTAGACACTCTAGGACACTCCTATTGTACTTTCCTTCCCTGTCTTCGTCACTCAAACTCAGAGTTGCCTAGATAGCCCTCTGAAAGCCCTGCTAGCCGCCCAGCTTCCTGCCCACATTCTCACATAATCACCTGCCCTAATAAAATCTGTGCAGGTTGAAGCCTACTATGTCATCTCCTTCTCTGGTGCCCTAACATAGATGCCAATATTTCCTCAAAATGGTGCAATATTTTAATTTGCTTTAACCCTCCATTATTTTAACCCTCAGTTCTGTACATTTTCTTAGTAATATCGTTATATTAATTATTAATGATATCAGTCATTGTAGTATGTATTGCCCATTAATTATTAATTAAAATATTAATAT
>NW_027921164.1:0-228 GCF_054177405.1 Leptonychotes weddellii
CCACCCAGGTGCCTCTCTATGGACCATTCTTAAATCAGATTGTTTTGTTAATAATTTGTATGAGTTCTTTGTACACATTGAATATTAACCCCTCATCAGATATATTTTTGAGACTATCTCCTTCCATTCCTTAGGTTGCTTTCCATTTTGTTAATGCTTTCTTTTGCTGTGCAGGAAAGCTTCTTAGTTTGATGCAGCCCCATATGTTTATATTTTATTTTGTTTCCC
>NW_027921165.1:0-228 GCF_054177405.1 Leptonychotes weddellii
ATGCGCCTGCCGGTGGCGGGACCAGCTCAGGGATGCTGGCGGAGAGTAGCCAGGCCTGGGGACAGGGGGATGTGTGGGGAGCCAAGGCCAGTCTTCTGTCCCTTTGTCTTCTCTGTCTATGCGTCTGTCTCTGTCTGTCTTGCTGTCTCTCTGTCTCCTGGTGTCTGTAGGTGTCTGCCGGCTGGCCTCTCTCAGGACATGAGATCTGTCCTCTCTGCTTGCCCAGAG
>NW_027921166.1:0-228 GCF_054177405.1 Leptonychotes weddellii
ATGTGTGTCTTACCATCTTACTGCCCTATAATGTTAGTAAAAGTCCGTTCAGCACTCTCCCACCCTGCATGGCGAGCTTATTAGCTAACGCAGCTGACATTTATCGGACACTGCGGCTGACATCTAAGGTCAGTGAGTTAAAAACAGAACCTTCTGAATCAATTGTTCACCTTTTAATTTACATTTATTTGTACCGCACCTCGATCCTGCGAGGAGGTAAAGGCTGTG
>NW_027921167.1:0-228 GCF_054177405.1 Leptonychotes weddellii
AATGATCATCAACGTGTGCTTCTGCTTCTTCCTCCTCTGCCTTCTTCCTCCTCTTTCTTTTCTCCTTCTTCTCTCCTCCTCCTCCTCCCCTCTCTTCCTCCCTCTTTGTCATTCTGATTAGCAACATCAGCAGCAGCAGCAGTAATAACATTATATTGAGATCTTACCATGTGCCTGAAACTGTTGTAAACAATTTGAAAGTAATAACTCACTTAATTGTCAAAACAG
>NW_027921168.1:0-228 GCF_054177405.1 Leptonychotes weddellii
ATGGGGCAGCATCCGTCTGGCAGATAGCTCTGAGGAGTGGTGCAAATGAGAAGTTTGTACAGGAAGGAACTTGGCAAAACAAGAGAAAGGAGTGTTTCAGGGAAGGTCACCTTCCCTTAACTGGGAGAACAGGGAATCTTACCATGCAGATGCCTCCCCTCCTTGGGGGATTGAGAGGACCCACATGACAGAATACCTCACTGGTGCTGACCAGAGAGT
Source organism: Leptonychotes weddellii (assembly GCF_054177405.1). NCBI lineage: Eukaryota > Metazoa > Chordata > Mammalia > Carnivora > Phocidae > Leptonychotes > Leptonychotes weddellii. Next base: position 220 of record NW_027921168.1, read on the forward strand.
TCTTCATTG
>NW_027921169.1:0-228 GCF_054177405.1 Leptonychotes weddellii
AACAAACTGAGGGTTCTAGAGGGGAGAGGGGTGGGAGGATGGGTTAGCCTGGTGATGGGTATTGAAGAGGGCACGTTCTGCATGGAGCACTGGGTGTTATGCACAAACAATGAATCATGGAACAGTACATCAAAAACTAATGATGGAATGTATGGTGATTAACATAACAGTAAAAATAAAAAAAATAAAAAATATAAAGTCAAAACTTTTATTAATTGCTTCTGCGCG
>NW_027921170.1:0-228 GCF_054177405.1 Leptonychotes weddellii
ATTTAACATTGTGTGTGTATGTGTGTGTGTGTGTGTGTGTGTGTGTGTGTGTGTTGGATTAGGGGACAGTGTTAGAAATGAGCCCCGGATAGCAAAAATATGAAAAGATTTGCTATATACCAAAACTGAGGTAACTATACAATGAATTATAACATGACTATTTTCTTATCAATAATTTCCTTTTCAACTTTTTTTTTTTCTTTACTCTCCACAACACTAACAGCCTTC
>NW_027921171.1:0-228 GCF_054177405.1 Leptonychotes weddellii
ATCGGCTGGCGCTTTTAGAAGCACAAAGGGCAGAGATGTGCTCCGACCTGGAGGCAGGACTGGGAGCACTGCGGAGAGGCGCACAACCCAGGACGCTGCAGTTTATAGCAACACGGACAGAAACAGAGACAGTGTGGCCTGGAGAGCTCACTGAAGAACAGACTGAGGACTCTCTGCTCTGAGGCAGAGGGTTGGAAACTGTCTCTTCTGCTCTGACTCGCGGAAGAG
>NW_027921172.1:0-228 GCF_054177405.1 Leptonychotes weddellii
CAGCAGGGACCCAACAAGCGGCAGATCCGGGGAGACTCACCTTCCTCCCCTGGGAGGAGCCGCGCGGGAGTGCACCGCAGGGATCTGCTGGGTTTGGAGACTCCACACGGGGTCGGGTGCAAGAGATAGAAATGCGCGGTCACAAGCCGGGTGAGCACGGAGTGCAGCCGGAGACCGGGGAGATAGGAGTGACTGACTGCTTTTCTCTGGGGCGCACTGAGGAGCGAG
>NW_027921173.1:0-228 GCF_054177405.1 Leptonychotes weddellii
CGAAGGCAGTCGCCCAACCAACTGAGCCACCCAGGCGCCCACCCCTTCATGTCTTCTAAGAAGTCACGACTTGCTCTCCACAGACGGCCGCTGTTCTGACTTCCAGTGCCCCGGGCTTGCTTTGTCACAGACCCACGTTTACAAACTCCGTAAATGGAATGTTTAGCGTGTACTCTTTCCCGTCTGGCTTCTTTCCCTCCACTGTATATTTGAGAGAGTGATAGCTGC
>NW_027921174.1:0-1375 GCF_054177405.1 Leptonychotes weddellii
TTTTAATCAGATTTTTTTTTTATGTTACGTTAGTCACCACACAGTACGTCATTAGTTTTTGATGTAGGGTTCCATGATTCATTGTTTGTGTATAACACCCAGTGCTCCATGCAATTCATGCCCTCCTTAATACCCATAACCAGGCTAACCCATCCCCCCACCTCCCTCCCCTCTGAAACCCTCAGTTTGTTTCCCGGAGTCCAAAGTCTCTCATGGTTCGTCTCCCCCTCTGATTTTCCCCCCTTCATTTTTCCCTTCCTTTTCCTAATGTCATCCATGCTATTCCTTATATTCCACATATAAGTGAAACCATATGATAATTGTCTTTCTCTGCTTGACTTATTTCACTTAGCATAATCTCCTCCAGTTCCATCCATGTCAGTGCAAAAGGTGAGTAGTCATCCTTTCTGATGGTTGAGTAATATTCCATTGTATATATGAACCACATCTTCTTCATCCATTCGTCTGTTGAAGGGCATCACGGCTCCTTCCTCAATTTGGTTATTGTGGACATTGCTGCTATGAACATTGGGGTACTTGTGCCCCTTCTTTTCACTACATCTGTATCTTTGGGGTAAATACCCAGTAGTGCAATTGCTGGGTCATAGGGTAGCTCTATTTTTAACTTTTTGAGGAACATCCATACTGTTTTCAAAACTGGCTGTACCAACTTGCATTCCCACCAACAGTGTAAGAGGGTTCCCCTTTCTCCACATCCTCTCCAACATTTGTTTCCTGCCTTAATTTTTGCCATTCTAACTGGTGTAAGGTGGTATCTCAATGTGGTTTTGATATGAATTTCCCTGATGGAAAATGATGTTAAACATCTTTTCATGTGTCTGTTAGTCATTGATATGTCTTCTTTGGAGAAGTGTCTGTTCACGTCTTCTGCCCATTTTTTGACTTATTTGTTTTTTGGGTGTTGAGTTTGAGAAGTTCTTTATAGATCTTGGATACCAGCCCTTTATCTGTAATGTCATTTGCAAATATCTTCTCCATTTCTGTTGGTTACCTCTTGGTTTTGTTGATTGTTTCCTGATTAAAACTCCTCAGAGTGTAGGGATACAGGGTCATAGGGTAGCTCTATTTTTTCATAAAAACCATCTATGTCCTTTGCGAATATCATTCTCAATGGGGAAAAGCTGAGAGCGTTTCCCTTAAGATCAGGAACACGACAAGGATGCCCACTCTCACCACTATTGTTCAAAATAGTACTAGAAGTTCTAGCATCAGGGGCGCCTGGGTGGCTCAGTTGGTTAAGCGACTGCCTTCGGCTCAGGTCATGATCCTGGAGTCCCGGGATTGAGTCCCGCATCGGGCTCCCTGCTCGGCAGGGAGTCTGCTTCTCCCTCTGACCCTCCTCCCTCTCATGCTG
>NW_027921175.1:0-228 GCF_054177405.1 Leptonychotes weddellii
GTCCTGTGAATACAGCGAACATTCTCATAGAACTCACATTCTCATGAAAAAGACATTCAACAGATAAACAAGTAAAGAATTTTGAGCACTGTAAAGAACAAGAAAGCAGGGCAAGGGGTTAGAGTGTGACAGGATATGCCCACAGAAAGATTCTCTAAGGAGGTGACATTTGACCTAAATAAAATGCGGGACAAAACCACGCTTTGGAGAAAAATCATTTTAAACTAA
>NW_027921176.1:0-228 GCF_054177405.1 Leptonychotes weddellii
CCACGGGACCCAGGAGACTTGTCCCCCCCCCACGCCCCCAGAGAAGGACGTGGGCGGCTGGCCGTTCTGCGCAGGGGTCTGTCACCGTGGGATCAGAACGGAGTCACGCCTCCGGATCCGACTGGCGGGTTGTGTCGGAAGGATGGTACGGCGGGCCAACCTCCATTTCCTCGGAGCGGCGCTCGTGAGTTTGAGCTCCCGTGGATGACCTGCCTGTAGATTTGCTGC
>NW_027921177.1:0-228 GCF_054177405.1 Leptonychotes weddellii
AAAGCTTGCATTTATGTACTCCTTCACAGTCACACTCAAAAATATACACGGCAGGTTCCACTGTACTTACTTCACAGATGAACATTCTAACACTCATTTTTTTTTGAAGATTTTTTTATTGTTATGTTAATCCCCATACATTACATCATTAGTTTTAGATGTAGTGTTCCATGATTCATTGTTTGTGCATAACACCCAGTGCTCCATGCAGAACGTGCCCTCCTCAAT
>NW_027921178.1:0-228 GCF_054177405.1 Leptonychotes weddellii
CTTGTTTTAAGCTTCAGATAGTTAGAGGGATTTTCATTCCAGGCTCATGGTTTTGTTGGCAATCGCCATGCCTTAAAAGACATAGTAGCTTCTGGTGTATTTGCCTTCATCTAGTTCCGCGTATCACTAACTACACCCAAAGTTCTTTCCTAAGCATTACTGTCAGACCTAATTTATTGTTTTGCTTTGTTCCCCCCTCTCCAAGCCCCCAGCCATGCCTCTCTCACC
>NW_027921179.1:0-228 GCF_054177405.1 Leptonychotes weddellii
GTCCTGTGAATACAGCGAACATTCTCATAGAACTCACATTCTCATGAAAAAGACATTCAACAGATAAACAAGTAAAGAATTTTGAGCACTGTAAAGAACAAGAAAGCAGGGCAAGGGGTTAGAGTGTGACAGGATATGCCCACAGAAAGATTCTCTAAGGAGGTGACATTTGACCTAAATAAAATGCGGGACAAAACCATGCTTTGGAGAAAAATCATTTTAAACTAA
>NW_027921180.1:0-228 GCF_054177405.1 Leptonychotes weddellii
CTTGTTTTAAGCTTCAGATAGTTAGAGGGATTTTCATTCCAGGCTCATGGTTTTGTTGGCAATCGCCATGCCTTAAAAGACATAGTAGCTTCTGGTGTATTTGCCTTCATCTAGTTCCGCGTATCACTAACTACACCCAAAGTTCTTTCCTAAGCATTACTGTCAGACCTAATTTATTGTTTTGCTTTGTTCCCCCCTCCCCAAGCCCCCAGCCATGCCTCTCTCACC
>NW_027921181.1:0-228 GCF_054177405.1 Leptonychotes weddellii
ATTTAATTTGCCAATTGTCCAAATTATATCTGTCCATGCTATTGATTATTGTTGTAGTTGGTGTTATTTTATTCTGTATTTGGGTGATGGGCATTGGGGAGGGTGTGGGCTATGAGCGCTGTGAATTGTGTAGGACTGTTGAATCACAGACCTGCACCTCTGAAACAAATAATACATTATATGTTAAAAAAAAAAAAAAGATAGTAGGAAGGGAAAAATGAAGAGGGG
>NW_027921182.1:0-228 GCF_054177405.1 Leptonychotes weddellii
GGGGGGGGGGGGGGGGGGGGGGGGGGGGGGGCTGGGTGATAGACATTGGGGAGGGTATGTGCTATGGTGAGCACTGTGAACTGTGCAAGACTGCTGAATCACAGATATGTACCTCTGAAACAATACAATATATGTTAAAAAAAAAAAGACGATAGCAGGAGGGGAAGAATGATGGGGGGAAATCAGAGGGGGAGACAACCATGAGAGATGATGGACTCTGAAAAACAA
>NW_027921183.1:0-228 GCF_054177405.1 Leptonychotes weddellii
AGTGTTCCATGATTCAAGGTTTGCGTATTACATCCAGTGCTCCATGCACTATGTGCCCTCCTAAATACCCATCACCGGGCTAACCCATCCCCCCACCCCACTCCCCTCCAAAACCCTCAGTTTGTTTCTCAGAGTCCATAGTCTCTCATGGTTCATCTCCCCCTCCAATTCCCCCCCCTTCATTTTTCCCTTTCTATTAACTTTTTTTTTTTTTAACATATAATGTAT
>NW_027921184.1:0-228 GCF_054177405.1 Leptonychotes weddellii
CTACGATTTGAATATCATTATCCCCATTTGACAAGGGAGAATTTGAGTATTAGAGAGGTCCAATAATTTGCTGAAAGTTACCCAGCAAGAATCTCTCATGATCTGTGCTAAACTCAGTCCTTTCTAACACCAAAATCCACACTGAAACAACAACATTGTATTTAGGAAACTAAGAAAATAGATATAAATATTGTTTCTATAAGTAATCTTTGAAAATTTCAAGGCCAA
>NW_027921185.1:0-1375 GCF_054177405.1 Leptonychotes weddellii
TTCTCTTCTCCTGCTGGGTTTAGGCTTTATTTGCTTTTCTTTCTCCAGCTCCTTTAGGCATAGGGTTAGGTTGTGTATTTGAGACCTTTCTTTTTCTTGAGAAAGGCTTGTATTGCTATATACTTTCCTCTCAGGACTGACTTTACTGCATCCCAGAGATTTTGGACAGTTGTGTTTTCATTTTCATTTGTTTCCATGAATTTTTTAAATTCTTCTTTAATTTCCTGGTTGACCCATCATTCTTCAGTAGGATGCTCTTTAGCCTCCATGTGTTTGAGTTCTTTCCGACTTTCCTCTTGTGATCGAGTTCTAGTTTCAAAGCATTGTGGTCTGAAAATAGGCAGGGAATGATCCCAATCTTTTGGTACCGGTTAAGACCTGATTTGTGACCCAGGATGTGATCTATTCTGGAGAATGTTCCGTGGGCACTAGAGAAGAATGTGTGTTCTGTTGCTTTGGGATGGAATGTTCTGAATATATCTATGAAGTCCATTTGGTCCAGTGTGTCATTTAAAGTCTTCTTTTTTTCTTAAAGATATTATTTATTTATTTGACAGAGAGAGACACACAACGAGAGAGGGAACACAAGCAGGGGAAGTGGAGAGGGAGAAGCAGGCTTCCCGCTGAGCAGGGAGCCTGATGCGGGGCTTGATCCCAGGACCCTGGGATCATGACCTGAGCTGAAGGCAGACGCTTAATGACTGAGCCACCCAGGCGCCCCTCATTTAAAGTCATTATTTCCCTGTTGATCTTTTTGCTTAGATATCTGTCCATTTCAGTGAGGGCGGTGATAAAGTCCCCTTCTATTATTTTATTGTTGTCGATGTGTTTCTTTGCTTTTGTTTTAATTGCCTTATAAATTGGCTGCTCCCATGTTAGGGGCATAGACATTTGCAACTGTTAGATCTTCTCGTTGGATAGACCCTTTAAGTATGATATAGTGTCCTGTCTCAACTCTTATTACAGTCTTTGGTTTAAAATCTAATTTGTCTGATATAAGGATTGCCACCCCAGCTTTCTTTTGGTGTCCATTAGCATGGTAAATGGTTTTCCACTCCCTCACTTTCAATCTGGGGGTGTCTTTGGGTCTAAAATGAGTCTCTTGCAGACAGCATATCGATGGGTCTTGTTTTTTTATCCAATCTGATAGCCTGTGTCTCTTGATTGGGGCATTTAGCCCATTTACATTCAGGGTAACTACTGAAAGATATGAATCTAGTGCCATTGTATTGCCTGTAAGGTGACTGTTACTGTATATTGTCTGTGTTCCTTTCTGGTGTATGTTACTTTTAGGCTCTCTCTTTGCTTAGAGGACCCCTTCAATATTTCTTGTAGGGCTGGTTTTGTGTTTGCAAATTCCTTTAGTTTTTGTTTG
>NW_027921186.1:0-228 GCF_054177405.1 Leptonychotes weddellii
CCACGGGACCCAGGAGACTTGTCCCCCCCCCACGCCCCCAGAGAAGGACGTGGGCGGCTGGCCGTTCTGCGCAGGGGTCTGTCACCGTGGGATCAGAACGGAGTCACGCCTCCGGATCCGACTGGCGGGTTGTGTCGGAAGGATGGTACGGCGGGCCAACCTCCATTTCCTCGGAGCGGCGCTCGTGAGTTTGAGCTCCTGTGGATGACCTGCCTGTAGATTTGCTGC
>NW_027921187.1:0-228 GCF_054177405.1 Leptonychotes weddellii
ATTTGTCACCATGACAGTCAGTTAATGCATTTCCTAGGATCCACGTGTCAGCTGTCCTCCGTCTGCAACGTAAATCCAAACACACCGTTCCCTCAGACAGCCCTTCCCTTCCCCGGTCTCTGGCACTGCCTGGCGCATCTCACCGTGGGCAGGTGGGATGCTTTGTCCACCCAGCCGTGGGGATCCAACCAGCCAGACACCCCCTGAGAACAGTGTGCACACCAGACC
>NW_027921188.1:0-228 GCF_054177405.1 Leptonychotes weddellii
AAAGAATGGAAAATATATATCATGCTAACATTAATCAAAGGAAATATTAAGGAAGTATCCTATTTTTATAAAAGTCAGACTTCAGAGGGAGGAAAATCTAAGGGATGAAGAGTGGCATTGTATCATGATAAATGGAACATTTCTACAATAAGACATAACAATCACCAAGAAGTGAGCACCAAACAGAGAGCATCAAAATCTATGAGGTGAAAACTGATAGAACAAGGA
>NW_027921189.1:0-228 GCF_054177405.1 Leptonychotes weddellii
ATGCAGGCCCAGCTCTAAAGTACTATTTTATTTACTTATTTATTTATTTTTTGTAAATTGAAGGGCGCCTGGGTGGCTCAGTCAGTTAAGCATCCAACTCCTGGTTTCGGCTCAGGTCATGATGTCGAGGTCATGGGATCGAGTCCAACATGGGCCTTTGCACTCAGCCTGGAGTCTGCTTCAGATTCTCTCTCCCTCTCCCTCCTGCTCATTTTCTCTCTTTCCCTC
>NW_027921190.1:0-228 GCF_054177405.1 Leptonychotes weddellii
AGGCTCTCAGCTCGGGGTTGCCATAAAACGTGATCCACGGCACAGTCGGGCCACTGTTCTTCCAGCAGGGACCCAAAAAGCAGCAGATCCAGGGAGACTTCCCTTACTCCCCCGGGAGGAGCACTGCGGGAGCACACCACAGGGATCTGCTGGGTTTGGTGACTCCACACGGGGTCAGGTGCCAGAGATAGAAACGCTCAGTCACAGGCCGGGTGAGCACAGAGTGTG
>NW_027921191.1:0-228 GCF_054177405.1 Leptonychotes weddellii
CACAGGGCACGTTGCTGAGTTGGTGGACGGCTCAGGGGGTTGTTACCGCCACACCTGTGCCTGGGGGAACAGAGACTACAGCTCACCACTGCCTCCTGAGGAACAAGCCACACTGTCACGCCTTCCTGCGCCTCTCCAACTGCAGCTCACCAGTGCTTCCAGGGGCAGCAAGCTGCACTGTCACGGCTTCCTGTTCTGTGGCCCACTGCCGCTCAGCACTGCCTCCAG
>NW_027921192.1:0-228 GCF_054177405.1 Leptonychotes weddellii
ATAAATAAATAAATAAATAAATAAATAAATAAATAAAATCTTTTTTTTAAAAAAAAAGAGTAGAAAATACCGTGTTCATCACTCCATTCCTACCACCAAGAACAGGGGCTAGCACTTAATAGGTACTCATTAAATACTGGCCATTTAAACAACAAACGGGAATCCGTGAAAGTTACCATAAACTCCTTGCTGAGGACAAGATGAGAAGTGTATAGGCCAGCACATTAC
>NW_027921193.1:0-228 GCF_054177405.1 Leptonychotes weddellii
ATAGATCACATCCTAGATCACAAATCAGGTCTCAAATGGTACCAAAAGATTGGGATCATCCCCTGCATATTTTCGGGCCACAATGCTTTGAAACTAGAACTCAATCATGAGAGGAAAGTTGGAAAGAACTCAAATACATGGAGGTTAAAGAGCATCCTACTAAAGAATTAATGGGTCAACCAGGAAATTAAAGAAGAATCAAAAAAATTCATGGAAACCAATGAAAAT
>NW_027921194.1:0-228 GCF_054177405.1 Leptonychotes weddellii
AACGACTGAGCCACCCAGGCGCCCCCATAATGTTTTTTTAAAAATATATATATCAGCTGAAAATATATTATCAGCTGAAGTGTTTATCAAGGACTGTCCTTGCTTCCCACTCCTTAAATGCAATGATTCACCTTTGACCAATAAGGTGTAACATTTCATTGTTCATTCCAGATGACTGTCTTTCTTTCTTTTTTTTTTTTAAGATTTTTATTTATTTGACAGAGAGAG
>NW_027921195.1:0-228 GCF_054177405.1 Leptonychotes weddellii
AAAACCTCAATGAGATACCACCTCACACCAGTCAGAATGGCTAAAATTAACAAGTCAGGAAACGACAGATGTTGGCGGGGATGCGGAGAAAGGGGAACCCTCCTACACTGTTGGTGGGAATGCAAGCTGGTGCAGCCACTCTGGAAAACAGTATGGAGGTTCCTCAAAAAGTTGAAAATAGAGCTACCATATGATCCAGCAATTGCACTACTGGGTATTTACCCCAAA
>NW_027921196.1:0-1375 GCF_054177405.1 Leptonychotes weddellii
CATTGATTTCTGCTCTGATCTTTATTATTTCTCTTTTCCTGCTGGGTTTAGGCTTTATTTGCTGTTCTTTCTCCAGCTCCTTTAGGTGTAGGGTTAGGTTGTGTATTTGAGACCTTTCTTATTTCTTTCTTTCTTTCTTTTTTTTTTAAGATTTTATTTATTTATTTGACAGAGAGAGAGAGAGAGATAGCGAGAGCAGGAACACAAGCAGGGGGAGTGGGAGAGGAAGAAGCAAGCTTCCTGCCAAGCAGGGAGCCCGATGTGGGACTCGATCCCAGGACCCTGGGATCATGACCTGAGCCGAAGGCAGACGCTTAACGCCTGAGCCGCCCAGGTGCCGAAGACCTTTCTTATTTCTTGAGAAAGGCTTGTATTGCCATATACTTTCCTCTTAGGACTGCCTTTGCTGCATCCCAAAGATTTTGAACAGTTGTGTTTTCATTTTCGTTTGTTTCCATGAATTTTTTTAATTCTTCTTTAATTTCCTGGTTGACCCATTCATTCTTTAGTAGGATGCTCTTTAGCCTCCATATATTTGAATTCTTTCCAACTTTCTTCTTGTGATTGAGTTCTAGTTTCAAAGCATTTGGTCTGAAGAGATGCAGGGAATGATCCCAATCTTTTGGTACTGGTTGAGACTGATTTGTGGCCTAGGATGTGATCTATTCTGGTGAACGTTCCATGGGCACTAGAGAAGAATGTGTATTCTGTTGCTTTGGGTTGGAATGTTCTGAATATATCTGTGAAGTCCATTTGGTCCAGTGTGTCATTTAAAGCCTTTATTTCCCTGTTGATCTTTTGCTTAGATGATCTGTCCTTTTCGGTGAGGGGGTTGTTAAAGTCCCCCACTATTATTGTATTGTTGTCAATGTGTTTCTTTGCTTTTGTTATTAATTGGCTTATATAATTGGCTGCTCCCATGTTAGGGGCATAGATATTTACAACTGTTAGATCTTCTTGTTGGATAGACCTTTTAAGTTTGATATAGTGTCCTTCCTCATCTCTTATTATAGTCTTTGGTTTAAAATCTAATTTGTCTGATATAGGGATTGCCACCCCAGCTTTCTTTTGGTGCCCATTAGCATGGTAAATAGTTTTCCAACCCCTCACTTTCAATCTGGGGGTGTCTTTGGGTCTAAAATGAGTCTCTTGCAGACAGCATATCGATGGGTCTTGTTTTTTTATCCAATCTGATACCCTGTGTCTTTTGATTGGGGCATTTAGCCCATTTACATTCAGAGTAACTATTGAAAGATATGAATTTAGTGTCATTGTATTGCCTGTAAGGTGACTGTTACCGTATATTGTCTGTGTTCCTTTCTGGTCTATGTTACTTTTAGGCTCTCTCTTTGCTTAGAGGTTCCCTTTCAATATT
>NW_027921197.1:0-228 GCF_054177405.1 Leptonychotes weddellii
GGGGGTTCAAACCCAGAAGCAGACTCAACTATAGACAACAAACTGATGGTCACCAGAAGAGAAGTGTGGTGTTCAGTTGTTTGGTTAAACATCAGTCTAGATGTTGCTGCAAAGGTTTATTTTAGATATAATAAACATTTAAATCAGTAGACTTTTTTTTTTCTTTTTAAGATTTTTTTTTTATTCTTATGTTAATCCCCATACATTACATCATTAGTTTTAGATGAA
>NW_027921198.1:0-228 GCF_054177405.1 Leptonychotes weddellii
GAGATGTTGTTGAGACCTGGGGGATGGGGAGGGGAGCACACTCATTCAAGAGTTAAAGTCCTAGAGGCCTGAAGCAGAAGTGGGAATGGTGCTTCAAGGTGGAGCTTTGTGTGTTCAAGGGTAGTGTTGGAGAAGGTTTGGCGCCACGCTGTGGAGGGTTCCAGCTTGCAGGGCCAAGGGAAATTAAGACCTCAACCTGGGAACAGCATAAAGACCTCACGTGGATGA
>NW_027921199.1:0-228 GCF_054177405.1 Leptonychotes weddellii
GTCCGACAAGAGTAAGTAGATACGTGCGTCCCTCGGACTCCTGACGAACAGTTCCCTGGGTGAGGGGCTGATCCTATCTCTTGGAAACATGAGATATAAGTCATCCTGCATCAGAGATGGGCACTCATACTGTCCCACCTTGTGGAACCACATACACCCACTGTTCCCAAGCCCCCCCCCACCTCTAACCTCTCCTTCCGACTCCCATTCTCAGTCCTTGCTTCCCCA
>NW_027921200.1:0-228 GCF_054177405.1 Leptonychotes weddellii
AGGGGGGTGGGAGGATGGGTTGGCCTGGTGGTGGGTATTGAGGAGGGCACGTTCTGCATGGAGCACTGGGTGTTGTGCACGAACAATGAATCATGGAACACTTCATCTAGAACTAATGATGTAATGTATGGGGATTAACATAAGAACAAAAAAAAATAATTGTAAAAAAAAAAAATATATATACCTCAGCTTCCAGAAAGCACTAGCTACATGGAGTTTTGTTTACCC
>NW_027921201.1:0-228 GCF_054177405.1 Leptonychotes weddellii
AGGCTCTCAGCTCGGGGTTGCCATAAAACGTGATCCACGGCACAGTCGGGCCACTGTTCTTCCAGCAGGGACCCAAAAAGCAGCAGATCCAGGGAGACTTCCCTTACTCCCCCGGGAGGAGCACTGCGGGAGCACACCACAGGGATCTGCTGGGTTTGGTGACTCCACACGGGGTCAGGTGCCAGAGATAGAAACGCTCGGTCACAGGCCGGGTGAGCACAGAGTGTG
>NW_027921202.1:0-228 GCF_054177405.1 Leptonychotes weddellii
AACCTAACAGAGGTAAAGGATCTATACTTTAGGAACTACAGAACACTCATGAAAGAAATTGAAGACACAAAAATATGGAAAAACATACATGTCTTTATATTAAAATTTGGCTTTTCCTTTCTTCAAAACAAATCCAATAATATTCTAAGAAAAGTAAAAAGCTACTAAAGAATTATTAAATGTTCTAATACATAACAAAAAATTTCTTGCATATATTGAGGATGAACT
>NW_027921203.1:0-228 GCF_054177405.1 Leptonychotes weddellii
ATATTCCATTGTATATATGGACCACATCTTCTTTATCCATTCATCTGTTGAAGGGCATCTCGGCTCTTTCCACAGTTTGGCTATTGCAGCCAAATTGTATGTTTCTAATAATCTTTCCATTTTTTTCTAGGTTATCTGGTTTGTTGGTATGTAGTTCTTTATAGTAACCTCTTATGATCCTTTGTATTACTGTGGTATCAGTTGTAAAGTCTCCTTTTTCATTTAAAA
>NW_027921204.1:0-228 GCF_054177405.1 Leptonychotes weddellii
ATGAGAGGTGAAGGAACAACCTGAGAGAAAAAAAAGCTCTACCAGCCCGTTTACAGTGTGAAGCCCACCATTACTGCCATGCTCCTAATAAACATTAAGGAAATAAAATAATCAGCAGATGGAATAAGAAAAATTAAAGCAAAATAAAGGCAAAGTAGAGGTGAAGAAATAAATTTTAGAAATTAAAATTCTTTTTTTTTAATTAATTTATTTATTTTAGAGAGAGAG
>NW_027921205.1:0-228 GCF_054177405.1 Leptonychotes weddellii
AGAAGGCTTCTCAGTAGAAGGGCTATTTGCATGATCTTTGAAAAAAATAAGGTTGGAGGACATTTCAGGCAAAGCAAACCACATGTGTAAAGCAGTGAAGAAAGAAAGTACATGGTATACTTGTTGGTGAGTAACACCATCAGGTTCAGGGTGTGGGCACAGGTGGAGGGTCAATCAAAACATTTTTGAATTCTATTATGTAGGTACATTCCTACTATTAAAAATACT
>NW_027921206.1:0-228 GCF_054177405.1 Leptonychotes weddellii
CTGGGTGGCTCAGTTGGTTAAGCGACTGCCTTCGGCTCAGGTCATGATCCTGGAGTCCCGGGATCGAGTCCCGCATCGGGCTCCCTGCTCGGCGGGGAGTCTGCTTCTCCCTCTGACCCTCCCCCCTCTCATGTGCTCTCTCTCATTCTCTCTCTCTCAAATAAATAAATAAAATCTTTAAAAAAAAAAAAAAAAAGAACATATAAGGAATTTCTATAAAGAAATAAA
>NW_027921207.1:0-228 GCF_054177405.1 Leptonychotes weddellii
ATGTGTGTCTTACCATCTTACTGCCCTATAATGTTAGTAAAAGTCCGTTCAGCACTCTCCCACCCTGCATGGCGAGCTTATTAGCTAACGCAGCTGACATTTATCGGACACTGCGGCTGACATCTAAGGTCAGTGAGTTAAAAACAGAACCTTCTGAATCAATTGTTCACCTTTTAATTTACATTTATTTGTACCGCACTTCGATCCTGCGAGGAGGTAAAGGCTGTG
>NW_027921208.1:0-228 GCF_054177405.1 Leptonychotes weddellii
GGTCACCCTTCGTAACAAGGCAGCTCATATGAGCCACAGAACCCAGCAAACAACTGAAGGGACTCGCTTCTCACTTCCCCAGGTGGAGGATACTTCGCTGGTGCCTGCCAGGCGCACACGGAGGCTAATTCACGACCCACATGGGTGACTTGGGTGTCGGGACCTAACTGTTCACAGGTCCCCTTTGGGACGGGCGTTCTCTGGAGGTTCAGGAGCAAGCATACAACA
>NW_027921209.1:0-228 GCF_054177405.1 Leptonychotes weddellii
TATTGTATTTCATTTGGCTTTGTTTTTTCGGTGGTGGCTTCTGACCCTCTGGATTTTCCTAGGGTGCATCTTGCTTGGGTCATGTTTAATACTTTGGACTCTGTACATTTCCTCAGCCACCCCACAACAGAATGACTAGGAAGAGGAACTCCCAACAAAGAAAAGAACAAGAGACAATGGCCTCTGCCACAGATCTAATCGATATGGATATAAAAGCAAGATGTCAGA
>NW_027921210.1:0-228 GCF_054177405.1 Leptonychotes weddellii
ATGCGCCTGCCGGTGGCGGGACCAGCTCAGGGATGCTGGCGGAGAGTAGCCAGGCCTGGGGACAGGGGGATGTGTGGGGAGCCAAGGCCAGTCTTCTGTCCCTTTGTCTTCTCTGTCTATGCGTCTGTCTCTGTCTGTCTTGCTGTCTCTCTGTCTCCTGGTGTCTGTAGGTGTCTGCCGGCTGGCCTCTCTCAGGACACGAGATCTGTCCTCTCTGCTTGCCCAGAG
>NW_027921211.1:0-228 GCF_054177405.1 Leptonychotes weddellii
GCAGACTCCCCGCTGAGCTGGGGACTCCGACGCAGATGGACCCCAGGACCCTGAGATCATGACCTGAGCTGAAGTCAGATGTTTAACCTACTGAGCCACCCAGGTGCCTCCCATAAGGCCAGTCTTTATGCAACAAAGCTATGTAATGGAAAATCACAATAGTGGTTTTAAGGAGATTTCAGAATAACTGCGTGGATTGAAACTCTATACTGGGATATGTTCCACAGA
>NW_027921212.1:0-228 GCF_054177405.1 Leptonychotes weddellii
GGAGATGTTCACTGATGAATTATGCTTTAAAATCACCCAGACAAGGGAGGATCTCCTTATATAGCAGCCCAAATCAATGAAGCTAAAGATTTACAAGAAGGTCAGGGGCGCCTGGGTAGCTCAGTCGGTTAAGCGACTGCCTTCGGCTCAGGTCATGATCCTGGAGTCCCGGGATCAAGTCCCACATCGGGCTCCCTGCTCAGCGGGGAATCTGCTTCTCCCTCTGAC
>NW_027921213.1:0-228 GCF_054177405.1 Leptonychotes weddellii
GTAGTTCCTCATGCACCTGGATGAGATCGTGAGTATCTCTCTTGACTTTGTGTTCATAATTCCAGGCGAGGGCTCTACTGAGTTGTCTGTGGCAGCACAACATCCACTATAATCCTAAGAAATGACCTTGGGCACATGTCTTGATTTCTCTGGTCCTCCATTTCTTTGTGAAATGGGTCTAGTTATAGTATCAAACTCAAAGTACTGTTATAAGGACTAAGGGAAATA
>NW_027921214.1:0-228 GCF_054177405.1 Leptonychotes weddellii
ACACACTCCTGTCCTCCTTACGGCGCTCTCTTCGGGGGTTCTCTGCCTCCGCAAGGAGCAGTTTAGTCTTACTGGTAAATAAGAGGGCCAGGAAGGGAGAGAGGCTGGCCGAGGAGCCCCAACCAGAATTCTCTTTAGGAGAAAGGGGGAGCAGAGTCTGGGACCCCTGCACGTCGGACTCTGTCGCCTCACACGTTGGTGGCATGACTGAATGGCCAGGGGTGCTCA
>NW_027921215.1:0-228 GCF_054177405.1 Leptonychotes weddellii
ACAAATGGCCTCGATTTTCATGATCAGGACACTGTCATGGGATGCCCTATATACATGTGCTTCGCTCCCCCTGAAATCCTCCAAATGTTCTATTATTATTCTCAGTACAGAGATGAGGAGACTGAGGAAAAGAGAGCAAGTCAGTGGCCGGAGTCACGTGGCCGGCAGGTGGCAGAGCCTGGATTTGGTGTTATGCTCCCGTGGCCCCCGGTCGGGGCTCTCCAGGGC
>NW_027921216.1:0-228 GCF_054177405.1 Leptonychotes weddellii
TCAATGAAATTGTAGCACTACCTCGGGCGCCTGGGGGTCTCAGTCAGTGAAGTGTCCACCTTCAGCTCAGGTCGTGATCCCAGGTCCCGGGATGGAGCCCCATGTGGAGCCCCATGTCGAGCTCCATGTCTAGCCCTGTGGGCAGGGGGGTCTTTGCTCAGCGGGAAGTCTGCTTGTCCCTCTGCCCTCCCCCTGCTTGCGCTCTCTCTTTCAAATAAATAAATAAAA
>NW_027921217.1:0-1375 GCF_054177405.1 Leptonychotes weddellii
TTTTTTTTTTTCTTAACATATATTGCATTATTTGTTTCAGAGGTACAGATCTGAGATTCAACCGTCTTGCACAATTCACAGCGCTTACCAGAGCACATACCCTCCCCAGTGAAAAAATAACCAAGCACTTTTGACACTCAGATGTTTTTCACTGAAATTCTTTGCATTTTCTTGATGTGCTCATTTCAACAGAATTAAAAGGCAATCTATCACATCAGGTAAAAATGTTTTTAATTAGTGATATTTAGCACTATCCACCAGGACAGCTGGATTTCACAGGGTTTTACTGAAGAGATGCACAAAATAAATGGCTCTTCTTTTCTATAATAGGATAAACAATGCCACATGATTGAACACAGGTAAGCACTGAAATCCTTCAGAGAACTTGGGAGGAAATGTCACTTTTCTCTCTTCTTTCTCTCTGGGTAAAAGAACAAACAGGATTACAAAAAGTTCAAAGTTCCTTTCTCAGCAGCCACGAGCTTCATAGGCTGCAGGCTGCCATACATATCCCATTATGGAAGGCAGAGGCTGTGAGAAACAGCACTCATCAGTCTGTCTGCTTTTTGTTTCTTCCATTTCGTGCGATATCTAATTTTAAGGTCCTCAAAAATCATTTAATCCAATCCTTTTCTAGGCAACAATTACAGAAATCACTTGTTTTGTGAGTCTCCAAAAGGCTATATTAATACTTAAAAGCAAAGGACGAGGCAAAAGATAGCCTTGAAAATCACATTTGAAGAAGGGAGAATGTAAGTGGAATTAGATACTCCACGTGTTGAGAAATGGGACCAAGTTTGGGGCTTAATTGATTTAAATCCTAACTTTTCACTCAGATTATTCAAAATAGCATCTATTTCAAGCTGAATTTGTTGCCAAGCTAATCTTTTTTTAAAGTACAGCAATAGATGCTTGTTGTAGAACTCTGAAGCAGTGCAGAAAAGAACAAGCCATGCCCCAACCATGAGTCCCTCACCCCTGGTCCCCCAGTCCCATTCCCCAGGATTTGTGTACCCTTCCAGACATTTTCACTGCATGTACTAGTGTGTTTTCACATACACATATGGAATTAAAACATACTCGGTGTCCTCGGGAGGCCTGCGTGGCTCAGTTGGTTAAGCGTCTGCCCTTGGCTCAGGTCATGATCCCAGGGTCCTGCGATCCAGTCCCGCATCGGGCTCCTTGCTCAGCGGGGAGTCTGCTTTTCCCTCTCCCTCTGCTCCTCCCCCTGCTTGTGCTCTCCCTCAAAAATAAATAAAATCTTAAAAAAAATACTCTGTGTCCTATAATCTGACCATACATCCAGATGATCTGTAGCAAGTAAGCTATGAAGTGAGGTAGCTTTTCTGCAGGACTGTCAATGTGCTGTCTTCAT
>NW_027921218.1:0-228 GCF_054177405.1 Leptonychotes weddellii
CTTAAAATAGTATATCATGGTTTACATACAATGAAAAGTTACAAGACATTCAAAAAACCACAAAAACAGAGAAAAACAATATATGTCTTACTGGAGGGTTTACTACATTTGTTTGGTCTAAAAGAATTTTTCATATATATTATAAAAATGCAAAGTTTTCTCTTATAGTTTAATTGGACATGTTTTCCTTTTAAGTAATGTGTAAATGATAGTCTTCTTTAAAACTGA
>NW_027921219.1:0-228 GCF_054177405.1 Leptonychotes weddellii
ATTCTGGGGACCAGTTGAAATACGGTCCCGTACTCCTCCGCCATCTTTCCCCCCTCCCCCAAGCATACTGTGTTTCAATTCAATTCAGCTCAGTTCAATTCAAGTAGAATTTAGTGTCTACTTTGTGCAAGTTGCTTTATTTTTAAAAAATTTTATTTATTTGTTTATTTGAGAGAGAGAGCACGAGAACGTAGGAGAGCAGAGGCAGAGGGAGAGGGAGAAGCAGAC
>NW_027921220.1:0-228 GCF_054177405.1 Leptonychotes weddellii
GCTTAGCCCTGGATGACCTGGTGTCTTGTCTTCCTGCTCTGGATGCAGACTTCCTGGGGTGTGGTTATGAGAATAGTCCGTTCACGCCTTATGCTCAGGTGAGAAGTTAAAAGTTGACTGTTGTCTGTGCTGGTTTGGAGTAGGCGGAATTTTACTATTGGAAGTCATGTTTCTTTTGATAATGAAAATTATTTCATGGGGTCTTTATATTGTTTGGATATGAAAGGA
>NW_027921221.1:0-228 GCF_054177405.1 Leptonychotes weddellii
CCCCCCCCCCCCCCCCCCCCCCCCCCCCGGAGGGGTGGGCCTGGTGGTGGGTATTGAGGAGGGCACGTTCTGCATGGAGCACTGGGTGTTATGCACAAACAATGAATCATGGAACACTTCATCTAAAACTAATGATGGAATGCACGGGGATTAACATGACAATAAAAAAAGAAAAATAATAAAAATAAATAAAAATAAAATAAAAATGAAATGCTGGCACTCTTTACC
>NW_027921222.1:0-228 GCF_054177405.1 Leptonychotes weddellii
CAATATTCAGGAGTATAGATGGCGGGGGTGGGGGCCTCCATCAGCTGCTTCTGGCAAGTGACAGAGCCGCGGAGCACAAAATCGGAACTTTTAGAAGTCGGCTCCGCTGAGGGACGTCACTCCGGTGGCTAAGCAGGGGGGTGGAACCCTCGTGGGACAGTGTGTTCTCAGGACCCTCGGGGTCACAGGAAGACCAGGGATGCCTGAGTGCCGCAGAGCTCCCAGGTA
>NW_027921223.1:0-228 GCF_054177405.1 Leptonychotes weddellii
AAAAGACTGACAAGTTTCTGATAACTGAGATCAATTTGCTTTCATGTGGGAGGGACAATAATAAACCTTTCAAATGCTTCCCCAAGGCTATCTGCATAGCCCCACCACTGGCTGGAGACCTGCCCCTGTTCTCCTTTCCCACATTGATAAAATGGGCCTATTACATTGGTGATATAATGTTAACAGGTGAAAATTTGCCCCTGCTGCTAGGATGAACATCTGCAAGGG
>NW_027921224.1:0-228 GCF_054177405.1 Leptonychotes weddellii
ATAAAGCAAAGCAAAACAGAAGAACCTTTAAAAGAATTCTACCTTGGGTAGGACATCTGTCAATCCTAGTGAAAGGAATCCTAGCTCCCTTAAATGTGGGTGAAGAAAGATTCTCTTAGGGGCCCACCCCATCTTTTACAAATGCTAGCTCAAGATAAATCAGCTACAAAAATAGAGACACAAACCAAACCAAACCAAAACAAAACAAAACCAAGTCCTGTAAAATTA
>NW_027921225.1:0-228 GCF_054177405.1 Leptonychotes weddellii
GATCTACTTACTTCTCTACTTTATGTTCTTAGGATTTGGGGTATTTAAAAGATGACTTTAGGAATTACAATCAGTATTTTTTTTAAATTTTATTTTATTATGTTATGTTAATCACCATACATTACATCATTAGTTTTTGATGTAGTGTTCCGTGATTCATTGTTTGTGCATAACACCCAGTGCTCCATGCAGAACGTGCACTCCTTAATACCCATCACCAGGCTAACC
>NW_027921226.1:0-228 GCF_054177405.1 Leptonychotes weddellii
AGGGGGGGCGGGGGGAGAAGCAGGCTCCGCACTGATCAGGGAGCCCGATGTGGGACTCATCCCAGGACCCTGGGATCATGACCTGAGCCGAAGGCAGATGCTTAACGACCGAGCCAGCCAGGCGCCCTAAGAATTTATACCTTTAACCAGCCTTCTAGGTTACTGGGGTGTTTTGGTATTCAAATAATAATTGGCAGTGTGGTGTACTTGCATTGACCTTGGCAATAT
>NW_027921227.1:0-228 GCF_054177405.1 Leptonychotes weddellii
CAGGACGATCCGGGCAAACTCCCATGAATGGGTCACCACCAGCAGCGAAGGCACACAGGAACACAGATGCAAAGAGGGGTCGCTCTGCCTGCTCTCACTGACACCTTCTGGTTACCTTCCCCATTTGTCTGCTGTGAGAAACAACCAACCAGACGAGGGAATGCGTGGGAAAGAAGCAAATGAGCCCACAGAATGTATTGGTTACTTGGCGTGGTAGAATGGAGGTGA
>NW_027921228.1:0-1375 GCF_054177405.1 Leptonychotes weddellii
GAAGTCCATTTGGTCCAGTGTGTCATTTAAAGTCTTTATTTCCTTGTTGATCTTTTGCTTAGATGATCTGTCCATTTCAGTGAGGAGGGTGTTAAAGTCCCCCACTATTATTGTATTGTTGTCAATGTGTTTCTTTGCTTTTGTTATTAATTAGCTTATATAATTGGCTGCTCCCATGTTAGGGGCATAGATATTTACAAGTGTTAGATCTTCTTGTTGGACAGACCCTTTAAGTATGATATAGTGTGCTTCCTCTTCTCTTATTCTAGTCTTTGGTTTAAAATCTAATTTGTCTGATATAAGGATTGCCACCCCAGCTTTCTTTTGGTGTCCATTAGCATGGTAAATGGTTTTCCACCCCCTCACTTTCAATTGGGGGGTGTCTTCGGGTCTAAAATGAGTCTCTTGCAGACAGCACATCGATGGGTCTTGCTTTTTTATCCAATTTCATAGCCTGTGTCTTTTGATTGGTGCATTTTGCCCATTTACATTCAGGGTAACTATTGAAAGATAGGAATTTAGTGCCATTGTACTGCCTGTAAGGTGACTGTTACTATGTATTGTCTGTGTTCCTTTCTGGCCTATGTTACTTTTAGGCTCTCTCTTTGCTTAGATGACCCCTTTCAATATTCCTTGTAGGGCTGGTTTCGTGTTTGCAAATTCCTTTTGTTTTTGTTTGTCCTGGAAGCTTTTTATTTCTCCTATTTTCAGTGACAGCCTAGCTGGATATAGTATTCTTGGCTGCATATTTTTCTCATTTAGTGCTCTGAATATATCATGCCAGTCCTTTCTGGCCTGCCAGGTCTCTGTGGATAGGTCTGTTGCCAATCTAATGTTTCTACCATTGTAGATTACAGATCTCTTCTCCCGAGCTGCTTTCAGGATTTTCTTTTTGTCTCTGAGACTCGTAAGTTTTACTATTAGATGTCGGGGTGTTGACCTATTTTTATTGATTTTGAGGGGGATTCTCTGTGTCTCCTCAATTTTGATGCGTGTTTCCATCCCCAAATTAGGTAAGTTCTGTGCTATAATTTGCTCCAGTATACCTTCTACCCCTCTCTCTCTTTCTTCTTCTTCTGGGATCCCAATTATGCTAATATTTTTCGTCTTATGGTATCACTTATCTCTTGAATTCTGCCCTCGTGATCCAGTAGTTGTTTATCTCTTTTTCTCAGCTTCTTTATTTTCCATCATTTGGTCTTCTATATCACTAATTCTCTCTTCTGCCTCATTTATCCTAGCAGTTAGAGCCTCTATTTTTGATTGCACCTCATTAATAGCCTTTTTGATTTTGACTTGGTTAGATTTTAGTTCTTTTATTTCTCCAGAAAGAGTTTCTCTAATAACTTCCATGCTTTTTTCAAGCCCAGCTAGT
>NW_027921229.1:0-228 GCF_054177405.1 Leptonychotes weddellii
CTATGAAAAAACCAACCTTGAATTCATGTGGTTTATCTGCAGTCACCTCCCAGGACATGACCCATGATTGCCTATGTATCCTCTGACCATAGTTCTTAGATTTAGAAACCTAGTTCTCCACATAAGAGAACTGTTTCCTATATAAAAGGATAATTTTTTTTATTAAATAAAAAGAAATGAGATCATTCATTAAAGTTTATTTAAAAGGAAATTCTTCTAAATGGAATA
>NW_027921230.1:0-228 GCF_054177405.1 Leptonychotes weddellii
GACCCCCCCGCCGCCGCCCCAGTGCAGGGCTGTTGGACCTGTGTGCCGGCTCTCTGGGCAGGGCCTGGCATACAGAGCGTGCAACAACCGCCCCATAAACTGGCTTGGAAACCCCTAGAACCCGGTCCCACAGGAGAGTGCATTCTCGTGTACTCTAGTGGGGAGATAAGCAATAAGAACAAACATAAAATACAGGTCCGCTAACACGGGACCCGTGCTGTGGAAAAA
>NW_027921231.1:0-228 GCF_054177405.1 Leptonychotes weddellii
AAATACCCAGTAGTGCAATTGCTGGATCGTAGGGTAGCTCTATTTTCAACTTTTTGAGGAACCTCCATACAGTTTTCCAGAGTGGCTGCACCAGCTTGCATTCCCACCAACAGTGTAGGAGGGTTCCCCTTTCTCCGCGTCTGGATACTCTTTTGAGATTACATTGCCCTCCCTGAATTCACCTCGGCCCTGACAGTGGGAACCTAATTCTGGGTCTAGAGTCTTGCC
>NW_027921232.1:0-228 GCF_054177405.1 Leptonychotes weddellii
GCCTAGAGCTAAGTGTAGGGAATGGGGGGATGGGGAGTGACGGCTAAGGTTTCTATTTGGGGTGATGATTGCAAAACTCTATAAATACACTAAAAAAAGCACTGAATTGTATACTTTAAATGGGTGACTTATGGTATCTAAATTACATCTCAATAAAGCTATTGAGAAAGGAGAGGCGGATGCAATCATGCATTGTATTTCTTGGTGCCTCTGAAGATTGAATGCTAA
>NW_027921233.1:0-228 GCF_054177405.1 Leptonychotes weddellii
AAAGTCCACCCCCTCAGCCGCCCAGCTGACCCTGTCCCCGGCCTGTTCCCAGCTCTTAGATTTCCAGAACCGAGAACACAAACCTGCTCCTGCCCCCAGCCCGAGCAGCAGCGGGCTCGGGGGGAAGGGGCAGGGGGGCATGTGACCCTCTGCTCTGGCCCCCTGGCCCAGGCTCTTGGAAGGGGCCGGCTCAGGACACAGGCCCAGGAGCCGGCCGCGGACACTCCC
>NW_027921234.1:0-228 GCF_054177405.1 Leptonychotes weddellii
ATTCTGGGGACCAGTTGAAATAGGGTCCTGTACTCCTCCGCCATCTTTCCCCCCTCCCCCAAGCATACTGTGTTTCAATTCAATTCAGCTCAGTTCAATTCAAGTAGAATTTAGTGTCTACTTTGTGCAAGTTGCTTTATTTTTAAAAAATTTTATTTATTTGTTTATTTGAGAGAGAGAGCACGAGAACGTAGGAGAGGCAGAGGCAGAGGGAGAGGGAGAAGCAGA
>NW_027921235.1:0-228 GCF_054177405.1 Leptonychotes weddellii
AAAAAAAAAAAAAAGATTTATTTGTTTATTTAAGAGACAGAGAAAGAGAGGCAGGGGCAGAGAGAGAGAATCTCAAGCAGACTCCCTCCAGAGAATGGAGCCCAACCTGGAGCTCCATCTCAAGACCCTGAGATCATGACCTGAGCCAAAGTCCAGAGTCGGAGGCTTAACTGACGGAGCCACCCAGGTGCCCCTCCCTCTAACATATATTTTTAAAAGATTTTGTTT
>NW_027921236.1:0-228 GCF_054177405.1 Leptonychotes weddellii
GAGAATCCCTTGCCCCGGTACACTGGTCATGCAGGAGCACCCTCTAACTCCATGACCAAAGGTGTTAGGAATGAAGAAATGAAGTCAGTGTTAGAACAGCAATGAAAAAATTAATTTCAATGTGTTGTCTTCATGGCCCAAACTGGGAATGAGCTGGGATTTGCAACAAAGCTCATCTGATTCCAAACATCTTGCCATCGTATTTTTCCGCATAGTCAGTGTTCAATA
>NW_027921237.1:0-228 GCF_054177405.1 Leptonychotes weddellii
AAAAAAAGAAGAAGAAGAAGGTAGCGGGAGGGAAGAATGAAGCGGGGGAAATCGGAGGGGTAGACGAACCATGAGAGACGATGGACTCTGAAAAACTAATAGGGTTCTAGAGGGAGGGGGGTGGGAGGATGGGTTAGCCTGGTGGTGGTTATTGAGGAGGGCGCATTCTGCATGGAGCACTGGGAGTTATGTACAAACAATGAATCATGGAACACTTCATCTAAAACT
>NW_027921238.1:0-228 GCF_054177405.1 Leptonychotes weddellii
CCCCCCCCCCCCCCCCCCCCCCGAGGGGCTAGCCTGGTGATGGGTATTGAGGAGGGCACGTTCTGCATGGAGCACTGGGTGTTATGCACAAACAATGAATCATGGAACACTACATCTAAAACTAATGATGTATGGGGCGCCTGGGTGGCTCAGTTGGTTAAAACTAATGATGTAATGTATGGGGATAATATAAGAATTAAAAAATTTTAAAAAAAAATTTGTGGATAA
>NW_027921239.1:0-1375 GCF_054177405.1 Leptonychotes weddellii
GACACGAGATGTGTGGTCTGCCAACACCTTCCCTGCCATCCCCCGCCTCGGTCCGAGCCCGACGGCCTCTCCAGGCCACAGTTCAAACCCCGGTGCCCCTCTAACTGGATCGACGCTGGGCCCAGATGAGTCGGGGCTCCAGGCTGGCGAGACGCTCCCCAGCCCGCACCGGCCCAGTGCTGCGATTTCACTCAGCCGGTTAAGTGGAGTGCTCAGCTCCTAATTGCTGTAATGGTGTTCGGGGAGGACAATAAGGGCTTGGCTAATCAGGTGTGAGCCCGCAGAGGTCTATGTCGGGGTCCCCCCGCCCCATTGCCTGCCCGCTAATGATGGAGGACAGGCTCCCCTGCGGGCCTGCAGGCAGTCAGGCTGGCTGGGAGGGTAGCCTGGGCTGCCAGGCTTTCACTGGGCTCCCGGTCACCCCGTTTCCTGGCTGGGGGCTACGGGCCTCCCGCGTGCACACGTCCATGCATTTAGTGCAGACTCTGGCTGGGCTGCTAGGAGCCCCGCACTGGGCAGACAGCTTTGCATATGTTGACCCGATCTTCCTGACGGTCCTGGGGAGTCTTACCCTATTTCATAGATGATACAAACCAGGCAGGCCGGAGGTGGGGGGATGGGAACTCAGGAAGGTGTAAGTGAGGAGGAGCCGTGCTCGGAAGTGACGGGGCTGCTCCCCACCTTCCAGCCCACCGCCTACCTGCCCGGCATTCTCACCTGGGCCCAGGAGCAGTCAGCGTGCTCAGTGTGCTGGAGAGGGCAGCTGCAGGGGTGCTATGCTTTGGAAGCTGCATTGGGGGGCCTGGGCTCCGAGCCCCGCTTGTGACTGCGGTTCCAACCTCAGGGCCTTTGCCCGTGCCTGCCGCACGCAGGAGCTCACAGGCCCCTCCTCAGAGACTGGCCTTGACCGCCCCTCAGCACATTGGCCCATGTGTCTTCTTCGATTGCTCATTGCTGGTCTTCTCCCTCCAACAGCACAGTTCTGCCCAAGCTGCCCTCCTGGCTCTCCACCAAATCCCGGGACCCAGCGCGTGCCTGGCATGCAGACGCCCACGCGGGGCGAGCTGCGGGCATGCTCGTCACTGCCGCACACCCTCCCTGCTGACCGACTTAGCGCCCTGTCCAGTGAGGGCTCCAGGGCGGAGCTGAAGTCATGTCAGAGGAGAGGCTTCGTGGTGAGAAACCCAGGGAGCTGCGGTCCACGACGTCAGCAGAAGCCGGGCCCTGGCCCCCGAGATGCTGAAGCACCCCGACCTTTGCCCCCAGGCCTCCAGAGATCCTCGCTTTCACCCACCTTCCCATTATCAGAATGAATTCTTAGGGTGATGATGGTCCTCTCTCATAGGTTTCTGTCAGTAATCTATATGCTCCAAAA
>NW_027921240.1:0-228 GCF_054177405.1 Leptonychotes weddellii
AATAACATAATAAACAAGTTTGGCCTAATAGATACATGTAGAATTTTGTATTTCAAAGCTTAATACATAATCTTGTCACATGCACAAAGAAGGGTTATAAAAGTTGAACAAATACTAAGCTACAAAAGTATTTCAAATAAATTCTTAAATGTCAATTGTCTCTCCCACCCACTTCAATACCTATATTCTTTTTTTTTTTAAAGATTTTATTTATTTATTTGAGACAGA
>NW_027921241.1:0-228 GCF_054177405.1 Leptonychotes weddellii
GGGGTGCCACGGTCCCCTTTGCCTCCCCAGCCTGGCAGCTCCGCTCCCCAGCGGACAGAGCCCCGCCTGCAAGTGACGGAGCAAACGCTTCACAGCCCGTGCCGGCCCCGAGCCCAACGGGATGGCACTCGTGTCAGCTCCCGAGGACTTGGCTCTCAGCATTGGGCAGCATCATCGCTTTGATTCCAAGCGTGAGCCTTCCCTCCTCTGGAGCATTTTCTAGAAACA
>NW_027921242.1:0-228 GCF_054177405.1 Leptonychotes weddellii
CATTGAGAAACCTGCCCTCCAGAACCCACCCCAGAAAGGAGTGGACACTTGTCACAGCCTCAGGACCCGGAACACAGACCATCCTTGGGACCTGCTCCTGCCAGTTACTCAGTTTAGAGGTCCATGAGCTGCCTGCCTCTAGGACCCATTCTTAGCAGAGATCCCCCACCCCGTCCCTTAGCAGAGGCTCCTTGCAGAACACAAGCGGATGATACGCAGGACTTGGGG
>NW_027921243.1:0-228 GCF_054177405.1 Leptonychotes weddellii
GAGCCACCCAGGCGCCCCAAAAATGAAATTTTCTATATAAGTTTATGAAAGTGATGATGATCTCATCGTTGTCATTGTCGATTATTATCAGATCACACCAGCCACCGTAATTGGTCAGTCATTTCAATCCTATAGACCAATCCTGGAAAATCACTGAAATTTTTGGGAGAAAAATAAAGATGTTCTGCTTGCATTTTTCGTCATATTTGTAATACAAGGTTTATATAC
>NW_027921244.1:0-228 GCF_054177405.1 Leptonychotes weddellii
CTATTAATAACAATTGTCTGTGTGCCTTTTCCCCTTTTTTCCTTGATTGATTTTGCCAGAGGTATGATTATTTTATTAGTTTTTTAAAGAACAAGTTTTTTGCTTCCTTGATTTATTTTTCTTCTTTTCTAATGTAAATATGTAAGCGAATAAAATTTTGTCTAAGCACTGCTGTACCCGCATTCTGCAAAGTCTTACATGTAGTGTTTTGGTCATCTTTCAGTTCTA
>NW_027921245.1:0-228 GCF_054177405.1 Leptonychotes weddellii
AGATTACATTCCTTAGTACATTCTCCTCGAGTCAGCTCCTAACTTCCCGAGAGACTGCAGTCAGGTGGGTGGTAGCTGACCTACCTTCTTTGAAATCATCTTATGATTGGCAGGTCAGGGAGATGTCTGGTGTGCAGCTCACTAGGTTCTCAGAATAGCTGCCTTCAGGACGGAGGTTTTTTCCTCCTCTTCTTTTTTGTATACTCATGGCTTCCTTCCATTTCAGAA
>NW_027921246.1:0-228 GCF_054177405.1 Leptonychotes weddellii
GGAATGCCTTCTCCTGATCGCTATTGTTTTGAGTTGTAGGCACACTTCTGCTGTGTTTCCAGTCGAGTGTCACCGTTTCCAGGGTCTTGCCTCATTGCAGTTCATGTTAAATGTTTCCAGGCTGCTGCCGACACTGATTCCACACTGCTTTCTCTCAGAGAAACATAATGAACTTCTTGATTTATGTTTTTCAGATAAGGAGTCTGATCATGATTGCCACATGGCTTA
>NW_027921247.1:0-228 GCF_054177405.1 Leptonychotes weddellii
TCTGCATGGAGCACTGGGTGTTATGCACAAACAATGAATCATGGAATACTACATCTAAAACTAATGATGTAATGTATGGGGATTAACATAAGAAGAATAAAAAAGAAAAAAAGAATGGGGAGGTAAAAATGCAACAATGACCAAAGAAAACAAAATAGTAGTAATTCAATAAGGTATCCTGCCACATCCGTTTTATAGTTAAAAATGTGTTACTTAGGGAATTTGCCA
>NW_027921248.1:0-228 GCF_054177405.1 Leptonychotes weddellii
GAGCCACCCAGGCGCCCCAAAAATGAAATTTTCTATATAAGTTTATGAAAGTGATGATGATCTCATCGTTGTCATTGTCGATTATTATCAGATCACACCAGCCACCGTAATTGGTCAGTCATTTCAATCCTATAGACCAATCCTGGAAAATCACTGAAATTTTTGGGAGAAAAATAAAGATGTTCTGCTTGCATTTTTCATCATATTTGTAATACAAGGTTTATATAC
>NW_027921249.1:0-228 GCF_054177405.1 Leptonychotes weddellii
AGCATCCCTCCAATCCAGAGATTAAAGTGTAAATTTTGTCTCTTTCTAACTTACCTCAGTTCTATAGAAAGGGTTTCAGAAATATGACTTACTTTGCAAGGGTAATGTATTCAGGTGAAGGAAGTAGAGTAAGTGTTAAAATGCATACATAAGGGTTAAACATAAAGTGCATCTCTTACTGCACAATTAAACACATGTCATTTCACCATTGAGATGAAATATCTGCAA
>NW_027921250.1:0-12753 GCF_054177405.1 Leptonychotes weddellii
CGCCTGGGTGGCTCAGTTGGTTAAGCGACTGCCTTCGGCTCAGGTCATGATCCTGGAGTCCTGGGATCGAGTCCCGCATCGGGCTCCCTGCTCGGCGGGGAGTCTGCTTCTCCCTCTGACCCTCCTCCCTCTCATGCTCTCTGTCTCTCATTCTCTCTCTCTCTCAAATAAATAAATAAAATCTTTAAAAAAAAAAAAAAAGCAGGATTCTATTCCAAAAGAGGAAAAGGAAAAAGGAAATGTGGCGGGTAATCCATCTTCCATGACACACAGGTAATAACTAAAAACACGATGGCTTTAAAAATCCCTTCTTTCCTTTGGTATATGAAAGTGCTTGGCAAATTATAAAATATTTAGACAATGTAATCTGCTTTACAATGAATAGTATGTAAGAGTCTGAAGTGATGCCAAGACATTTCACTATTTGATGAGAGATTAAGTGAGCAAATTCGGAGTATTCAAATCTTAGTGTCTTTTTCTCCTGATAAATAACTTAAAGACTGTGAGCAAATATCTGAATTGTTTTTTAAATGAGAATATATAGTCTGGCATCTCATCTGAGTCTGACAATAGATCAGAATATTTAAAATTGTGAAGTCATTTATGCAAGATATTATGAGAGTCACTTTCTGTTTTGTGGAGAATTTTTTCAATTGAATAAATATATAGAAAGCCCCTGCCATGTGCCAGGCACTGTGCCAGAAAGTACCTTAAAAACCGCAAAAGGGGGGCGCCTGGGTGGCTCAGTTGGTTAAGCGACTGCTTTCGGCTCAGGTCATGATCCTGGAGTCCCTGGATCGAGTCCCGCATCGAGTCCCGCATCGAGTCCCGCATCGGGCTCCCTGCTCGGCAGGGAGCCTGCTTCTCCCTCTGACCCTCCCCCCTCTCATGTGCTCTCTCTCTCTCATTCTCTCTGTCTCAAATAAATAAATAAAATCTTTAAAAAAAAAAAAACGCAAAAGGGAAAATAACATACCCTATTTTTTAAAAAGAAAAAAGGGACAATTTATTAGAATGCAAATTCCATGAGGACAGGAACTTTTGTCTGTTTCATTCACTGCTACCGTTGGAGTGTCTAGGACAGTATCTGGCATACAATAAGAACTCAAAAAATATTTGTGAACTGAATGAATGAATAAATAAATCAACAAATAAATGAATAAATTCATCTGAGAAAATATTGACCTGCCACTTACTCTAAAACAAACAAACAAACAAAAAAAACTATCTTGGAAAAAAACCCCACAAATCAACTCAAAAGTATGTATATGTCTGTTTTTATAAAAGAGGTATATTTCTGAGGAGCAGAATATTAAATTATACTTAGAGCTGACTATTTATTTATTTATTTATTTTTAAAGATTTTATTTATTTGAGAGAGAGAGGGAGAGCACAAGTGGAGGCACGGGGCGGCATGGGGCGGGGTGGGGGGAGGCAGAGGGAGAAGCAGGCTTCCCGCTGAGCAGGGAGCCCAACTCTGGGCTCCATCCCCAGGACCCTGAGATCATGACCTGAGCCGAAGGCAGACGCTTAACCAACTGAGCCACCCAGGAGCCCCTAGAGCTGATGATTTAAAGGTGTCATATAAAGATTTATTTTACGAAACAAAATCCTCTTACAAAGAGAATAATCACCCTTGTTTTGTTGGACAGAAGTGACATTTGCCTAAATTAGCCTCAATTCCACTTTAGTGTCCAGAAGAGAACAGAATATGAGTTAAAACCAATATGCAGTTTTGAAATATCATATCGGTTCTATAAAACTGGTTTTTCTTTTTGTTTTTTGGGTTTTTTTGTATGACACAGTTATAGGCTTGGTGAACTGAGTGAAGTTAAGATTTTTTTCAAACTTCTTCCTCTCATGAAACAGAAATCAAGGGAATCATTCCAGGGGCTCCCCTTCTCCTTCATTCCCAACATCCTTTCTGCCAATTTTACATTCTAAATATTTCTGGAAAATTTTTCCTCCCTACTAGTACTGTCATGCCTGGTGGAAAACCCCAGCACCTTCTCTGAATTTTCCAGTCTATTTAAAATACACATTTGATCATGTTATTCTTCTGTTAAAATCTTCAATGACTCCTTAGCAGCTAATGACACTTCTTAGCACGTCGTGTGAGAGCCTCATGACCCACCCTGTTCATTTCTCTAGCCTTAAGCCTCGTCTCCCAAAATTCTCTGCTGTAAACTTTACAACATTAACCCTGTTCACTTGCCTTGACAGATATCCCCTTAGGAAATCTTCCTTGAATCTCTATAACTGACTCTGTGATACTTCACTGTGCTCCCACCATGCTGGGTACACCTCTATCAAAGAACATTCCACAGGATACCTTATCCAAAGAGCCTATATTTCATGGCTCCTGGCATCTAGTAGGTGCTCAATAAATCACTGGTGAATAGAACTCAATTGGAAAAAAAAAAAAAAAGATCTCCAGGGAACACTAGTTTGAAAGTTTTATTCAAATAATGCTAATGTGATTATTATTTTTCTTTCTTCCACTACAAAACAAAGCATCTTCAGGTCTCCCCAGAGGTATGCAGCAGAAGGGCCCTTTGGCCTCCCACACATATGTCCTCCAACTACCATTTTCTGATCAAACATATATCATTTCTTATTGGTGAAAAACAGGAATTCCTGATGTGTTAGAAAAGAGTGGCTAGATCGTCAAATGGGTTGGCATTCTTGATTTGTGCAGTTATGGATTTCTGAGATTAATTGTCTTTGGAACAGTTGCGTTGTTTGCTAGCCAAAGGAATGCTATTTAAAGATTAGAAGTGCTTAACTAAGCACAACTTGGGGAAAATAGAAAAAAAGAATCAATTTTTGCCATTAATCTCTACATCCTCCCCCTCCCTTAAATGCAATGCAAACAACAAATAAAAAAAAATTTCAGAGATCTTCAATTGACATTCAATCCATTGGAAATGTCCTTCTGCTGATAATTTAAAAATAGAAGAAATTGGAGAAATCTGTGTTTAAAATCTATATAAAAAGACAAACCATAACACCCTTGAAGGCAGCCATCATGGTATAGGAGAAGGGAGAATTGGGTTGAGTCTGGGAAAATACACATTCTGACATTAAAGATATGAGATACCCTTTTCAGAGCACCTGCTCTGGGCCAAGGCCTGCACTAGGTACCTCGTTAGTCAGTCCTGTAATGCACCGAGGAGCCTCAGCCACGTCACTCCATCTCTGCTTTCCTTGACCTTATTGGAAGTAAGGACCCTGAGTTTGGGAGTTTGGTAGGGATGGAGCATTACCAAAGAGTGGTTGGCCTATAAAGGGCCCAGTCACCACTTTGAAACAGGACACTCAGGCTTCCTGAGCAATCAACTCTGGGGCCTCAGGCCCTTGACCCCAGAGCCTGCAGGAGGTGCAGGCCCCAAGTGGTACCACCTGGAAGGCTCACTGCAGCTGCACCAGCCTGGGCTGGAGAATGCTCTGGGCTGCCTTGGTTGAGGACCGGTGCTCCCCCATTTCCACCTCTGGTATCTCTGGCAGACAGTGACACTGTGGAATCCTTCAAATTGTCACGGTGTGTTGTTGGAAGGGCAGTTTATGAGAGACAGACTTGCTAAGCTTAACAATATAAGACAAAAACATAAGGGAATAGATTGATTTTGACCAACATCTGCCCATTTTCCCTAAACCCCAGCCCCCGGTAACCACTATTCTACTCCCTACTTCTGTGACTTCGACTTTTTTAGACCCTGCATATATGAGAGATCAGACAGTATTTTTCATTCGGTGTCTGGCTTATTTCACTTAGCATAACATCCTCCAGGCTCATCCATGATTTTACAACCTAAAATTTAAAATCTTCATGTCAAAAAACTCCCCACTTTGAATAAAAATTAAAGGCCGGTAGTAAATGGAGAAAAAAAACCTTTCACCATACATGACAGAAGGTTAATATTCTCAACATATATAAAGCATTACAAACCAACAAGATGAACATATCAATAGAAACGTCAGAAAAAGATGTAAAGAAAAAAATCACAAAAGATGATAGACTCATGACTATTTAGCGTGGAACTCAAATCAACTTTATTAGTAATAAAAGAAAGTAGATTAATCGTATATGTTTTCTGTCTATCTAATTGGCAATGAATATAGTTAATTAGTTAACTAAAATCAATGACGTTGTGGGTTCGGGGAAAAGGGCATCTCTCACACTGCTGGGGAAAAGCTAAGCTGATATGAGGGTAACAATTTCATCCTAAGAATAAAAAGCTTAAACCTCTGCACAAAGTCTGTCTAGCAATCTTAGTGTCAGAAATTTTTATTAAAATCAAACCAAAAACAAATCTAGATTTTGGCAAAGATTTAGCTTTAGTTTTTATTATATTTGTTAAATCCTGTTGTTGTTTACAATAGATAAACACTGAAGATAGTTTATTGAACAAGAGAAGTTTAGATAATCAAGTTAAGGCACTCCCATGACGACTTAACAATATTGGATATAAATAACCTCAAAAAACGTTTTCAATATATGATCGAGGGAAGAAAGAAAGAAAATGTCACCATTACATGATCCCATTAAAAATGAAAATATTTTTATGTTTGTTAGAATAATGCGTAATTAAACTGCAATTCAAACAAACTGAAGTGGAAACAGTCACAGAGTAGAAAGTACAAGATCTTATTCCCAGCCCCCAGATTCCAATTCCCAGAGGTTACCACAAACCCATTGTTTATCATCCGTACCGCTTCTCCAGCCCTCTTCTATGTATGCATGGATACATGCTCACACACGCACTTGCTGTTATAGGATGACTTAGGATTATCTTGAGTATTTACAGGTAAACTACTTCAGTGATCCCTGGTCCTCCTTCATGTGTCAATTGAATTAAGCACTCTCTACATCAGGAATGAAAACAGGGAAAAACAGAGGCCCAGAGAAAACAATGAAAGGAGGGAGGGAAGGGGAGTGGAAGAAGAAATGGAAGGCAAGGCAAGTGAAGGAAAGCAGAGGGACCAGGACCTGCTTATTGAGGTGTTTTGGACAAGGATAATGAACACCTAGAGAGAGAAACATTCACCTGTCTCTGTTCTCCTGCCTCTGGTGCTCATGGAGTTCTGGATGTCCAGTGGCTTACACTGATCAATTTTTGAATGTTAAGCTCATCCTGGGATAACATTCCTGGATTATTTTTATAGGATGAGATCTCAAGGATGACAGTTTATGGCTGAGACTAAATGAGAAGACAATAAAGTGCATTACACCAAAACCCACACCTTTTCTTTCTCCGACATCTTGGTGTGAGTCTTCTGACCTCTGGAGACCAGAGAATCTGAATGTTAGTGAGCGGCAGAATCATCTGGAGAGAGTGATTGTGAAGATTCCTGGATACCATCCCCAGAGATTCTGATCTAGTACGTTTGGGGTGGATCTGAGATTCTGCATTTCTAAGAAGCTTACAAATGAAGTTAATATTGCTGCTATAGAAAATGACGCAAAACATTTCTTTTAAAAACATACTAGAGTAAGGAAGTTTCTTCTGTATACAGGTCTGTGCTTCTATGTGCTTAGAATTTCTCTGGAGGCAAACACAAGAAGCTGGTAGCAATGTTTGCCTCTGAGAAGAACTGGCATCTGGAGGAAATTAATATGAAATAGACTTACTTTTCACTCTGACCGAAATCTTATTTGAACTGGGTATGATATGTTAGTATTACCTAATCAAAACTGAATACAGTAAATATATATTCCCCCCAACCCCCACTTAAATATAAATGCACATGCCTTTTGATCCAGCAACTTCACCTTTAAGGATTTATCCCACAAATATATTTAAACATGTGCAAATGACAAGGTTATTCATTGCAACATTTTTTTTTTCATAGCAAGAGGTTATGAAAAGCTGAAAGTTCATTTGTACTGAACTGGTAAAATAAAGTATATATGTTTCTTGATGGAATAATATGCAATCATAAAAAATATTATAGGGTAATAATGGACTGATGTGGAACTACCTCTGTGACATCATATTAAATGGAAAGGTCTAGAAAGGAGTATATCTATTTGTTAATATTGTATAAATAGTAGGAAAGAAATACATTTACTTATTAGCTTACAGATATATAAAATATCCTGGAAGAATACAAAAGACTTGATATCACTGATTGCCTTTGAGATGGGAAATAGATGGCAGAGCATTGGGGTTAAAGAATTTTTAAGGTCTACTCTTCTGTACCTTTTGAATTTTGAATTATGTGATTATATTATCTAATAAATATTTTGCTAAAAATACTTGGAAATATTTTTCCACATCAGGGAAAACAGAACTATCTAATTTTTTAAATGGCTGAATGATATTACTTGTTGGATTTACCATATTTAACCAACTCTCTACTAATGGAAACATAGAATGTTTCCAATTTTTCACTATTATAAATATCCTTGGATATATTTTTGTACACAAATGCAAGTATTCTTCAGCAATAAATTCTTATAATAATTATGATGTAAATATATATATATTTAATTTTGTTACAACTATTTAAAGATTTAGTTCATCTTTTTGCTATTTTTTTTTAAGATTTTATTTATATATCAGAGAAAGAGCGAGAGAGAGAGCATGCTTGCGCACGAGGTAGGGTGAGAAGCAGAGGCAGAGGGAGAAGCAGGCTCCCCCACTGAGCAAGGAGTGTGATGCGGGACTCCATCCCAAGACCCTGGGATCATGACCTGAGCCAAAGGCAGACATGTAACCGAATGTCAAGATGGTTATCTCTGGTTTTCACTGAGTGGCATTACAAGGGGAACTTTGTTTTCTTCTTAGGTTTAGTTCTATTTTCTGTGTAATAAGTATGTCTTAGATCACTTAGATTCAAGGTTTACACTAACCATGAGGAAATAATGAGATTGGGCTCTAAATGTATTTTGCATTTGTTCAAATGTCTAGGTATATTCATTTTTCTGCAGCATCTCTAAGATATTGTAATTTCCTTTGAAACCCGTTCTTTCTTCCCTCTCTCAATTTATTTTATTCCCTATCTCAATATGACATCACCTTGTTATTCAAAGCAAAAATCAACATTTTTTAAATGAAAAAACAAATGTACCTCTTCCTCCAAGAATCATTTCAGGGACAAAGGTGAGTATTAATAGGCTATATGCCACTTGGATTTAATCTTATTTTTTATCTTGTTTTATAGTATGGATATATTACATTTTAAAACATGTATTTGTTATTATGCTATAAATATCCCCTTCTGGATTACATGTGTGATATGGTAGTTACTTCTGTATAAATAATTTCATTCTTTTGCTGGTGAATATGGTGTATACCTCTCAAGCAATGTTTTCTTATTTCTGCTTAAAATCGAACTGAGTCTCAAAGAGAAGAATACAAGTATTCTAATTTATTGAAATCAGTAGTCAGAAAAAATATTTGCCTGGTTTATTTTATCTTTGATTTAAATATTACTAAATGAAACACACACACACCTGACATAATGTGTATTTTCTGATACTCTCTAAAGATAAGATACCTGTATAAATTTCAGTCATTTGTTTTTATCAAGTTTTGTCATTCGCAATGACATTTTGGATTTAAGTGCACATAAAAAATATGCCAAATATGAAACAATTCTATGCCACTCTAAAATTTCATTGTTTGTATATCAAAATGCTTTTACCTTTCTCTTACCAAACACGAATTCTTAAAGCCTCAAGTCCTACTGTATTTGTATGTTGCTTTGCAATGTAATTTTGTAAGTTTTACTTTATTTTCTTGCCAGGCTCTCACTGAAGGCTCGTTGAATGCTGGCACCAGTCTATGGAATCAGGCTTTGTAAGATGAAGGTCAGGATAACTGAGAGATTGTACCAGTTTTCTAAGAGCCTGGGTAGTGAATTCAAACAACTAAATATAGGACTGGAATGAATCTTTTATTCCCTAAAACAATCCACAATTGAGACGATTGGCACTGGATGGATTTCCATAGAAATTCGCAAAGAAAACTTGACTTTGAACCCATCTGAGCCCATCTGAGACACAAAGCCCACTGATGACTTTGAAATGCTATCACATCACTTGGAATGGATGCACCAAAATGCAAGTTTTAAGATAAATCCTTTTTTGCAAAATTTTCCATCATTTCTCATTTTACAGCAAACATGCTCTAAAAGAAATTTTCTAGATTTTAGCTGAAATCCAAAGACCTTTACTAATCCTTCTGAAGTAATCATTCTGCAACAATTCCCTAACAGTCACAAACTTTCATAAGGAGCTGGGATTACAAAGAGGAGTCACAGAAGAAAGAAGCTGTACTCTCGAAGAAATGAATTACTATAGACATAAACTCTAATGGCTTTTAAAGTGGGACTCCAAAATCATTGCATGACTTATCAAGTCAGAATTTAGAGTTACTCTTCTACTAGGAATACTCTCTGAAATAAAACTGCTTTCCTTTACTTTTCTATAGCAGGAAGAAGAACAGACAAGAAACAAAACAGGAAGGTGTGTTGCTCCAAAAATGTCACAGGACTGGATGACTCGAAAACCTTCACCAAACTTGGGACCTTGACACCATTCACATCTAGATGCGCTGCAATGGAAGACACATCAAGTCAATATTTAGGAAATCTCTACCGAAGAAAAGACATTGTGCTTGATGCTATGTGTGACTCACAGTAGTATAAAATACGGCCTTTGTCATTATTGATCTTACCATCTAATTGAGCTAAAACATACACAATTAAAAATTAAATGCTAAAAAATAAAGTAGATAAATGTATATACAGCAATTCTAGTTTTCAAAAACAAAAAAGTATAAATGCATAGCAAGAAACACTCTAAGGATAGATTCCAAGTAGAAAATAGTAATTATTCTTGGTCAATGTGATCACAAGAAATTTTATATACCTTTATAATCTTTTTCTGTATTTTCCAAATTTTCTATAATAAATATGCATTATTTTTATAATTCAAAATAAATATATTATTTTTAAAAATAAAGGGACTATATTGTAGCCTCGTAGAGGATTAGTGTCTGTATATATTTTTAAATGCTCCCAAATCAGTTAAAAAAAAAAAAAAGACATCAACCCCTTAGTGTATTGACATTAGCACATGCACGGACTATTCACAGAAGAAGAAACTTGAATGTCTAGAAAACATTGAGAAGTGGAGCTTCTCAATCTTATTAGTAATCAGAGAAGCCAGATACCATTTCATAATCATCAATGGGCAAAATGGAAAAGTTTGACAGTAAGAAGTTTGGTGAGGATGAGAACCACCAGGGAAACTCATACTTTCTTGGTGGTGTAGAAATTGGTATAATTTACCAGTTTTAGATTTAAAAAATAAAAATGTAATGTAAAAAATGTATACATGTTAAATTCTATGTATAAAATCTCAAAAGAGAGATTTAGCAAAATGTCTTGGGCACCTTTCTATTGCAATACATTTTGTTTCGCTTCATATTAATAGCATCATAATATTCCACAATATGGATACACCATAATATATTTTACCACTTTTTAATTGATGCACATTGAGGCTGCAGTTATCATCCCTATACCTAACTTTGTGTTCACTTGTAACTATTTCCATGAGACAGATTCTGAAGATTTACATTTCTATTTGAAGGGGTAAATAGGATACTGTCCAATTGCCTTCCACAAAGCTTTCACCAATTTATAGCAACTACTACTATTATCATATAGTATATGATAATCCAGTTTTGGGGTCCAATGACAGCATTTAATGTCAATCTTTTTAATCTTAATAAAGCAGGTAAACAAAAAATCTGTTGCTATTTGATATCACAGTTCCTTGATTACTAGTCAGATTTAACACACTTCATGTTTATCAGCGATCTCTGTGTCCTCATCCATGAATTGCATATTCCTAACATTTATACACTTTTTATTGGTTATATCTTTTCTTTGATTTGAAGGAGACATACATATATATGTCAACAGCTATACCCATTGCAATATCTTCTTAATGGCTTGTCTCTTAATTTCGTTGAGAGTGTCATATTACATGGAATGATTCTACTTTTGTCAAATTTATGAAACTTGGCTCTACTGTTTATATATATATTTTAAAGATTTTATTTATTTATTTATTTATTTATTTATTTATTTATTTGACAGAGAGAGAGAGCACAAGCAGGGGGAGCAGCAGAGGGAGAGGGAGAAGCAGGCTCCCCGCTGAGCAGGGATCCCGATTCAGGGCTCGAACCCAGGTCCCTGGAATCATGACCTGAGCTGAAGGCAGACGCTTAACCGACTGAACCACCCAGGAGCCTCTACTGTTTATATTTTTTGTTTTGCTTAAAGTATCTTTCCCTGTCATGAAGTCATACAGATTAGTCTCCTATACTTGCTTATAAAGGCTTTAAAGTTTTGCTTTTCATATTTAAATCATTAATCCAACTGGAAATGATTTTATATGTGATAGTGACAAACAGCAGGAATCTAATTGTACATTTTTCCCCTATAGGTGACCAAAGATCTCAGTGTCATTTATTGAAAAGTCTCTCCTTTCCGTACTGATCCACAGTGCTATTTTGTCGGATACCAAGTTTTCACATATGCATGAGAATGTAACTAGACTATGAGTTCTCTTCCACTGGTTAATTTGTCTTTCCTTGCATTTAATACCACCTGTATTACTTTCTCTAACTTGATAATAAGTCTTTATACCTGGTCAGCAAGTCCCTTAATGTTAGGCTTCTTTCTCAGGCTTATCTTGGCCATTTTGGAGTCTCTGCTTTTCCATACATTTTATAACCAGCTTACCAAGTTTTTCAGAAGACTCTGTTGAGGTTTTGACCAGAACTACATTGAATATATATCTCTTTTTGGGGAGAACTGATATATTTTGGCATTGAATCTTATTATACCTGAATATGTATCTTTCTCATTTAATTCAAACTTCTTTACCTTTTTGTCAAGCTTTAAGTTTTCTCTCCATAAATACAGAGTATATTTCTTTCTGCTATTATAAAAAGTATCATTTAAATATCACATCTCTCTCTTTTTTTTTTTTTAGAGAGAGAGTGTGTGCACATATACGAGCATGCGGGGGAGAGGCAGAGGGAGAGGAAGAGAGAGAATCTTTTTTTTTTTTTAAAGATATTTTTTATTTATTTATTTGACGGAGAGACAGAGAGCACAGGTAGGCAGAGAGGCAGGCAGAGGGAAAGGTAGAAGCAGGCTCTCTGCTGAGCAGGGAGCCCAATGCGGGGCTCTATCCCAGGACTCTGGGATCATGACCTGAGCCAAAGGCAGTCGCTTAACCGACTGAGCCACCCAGGCGCCCCAAGAGAGAGAATCTTAAGCAGACTCCCTGCTGAGCACAGAGCCCAATGTGGGGCTGGGTCTCACAACCCTGAGATCATGACCTGAGCCAAAACCAGGAGTCAGACACTTAACCAACTGAGCCACGCAGGCGCCCCATATCTCTAATTTTTTGATGTCTGGTTTTAGTTAGACCTTCTTTTTAACACCACACCATAGGCATTGTTGTTACTACTATTTCATAGATCATAGAGATCATGTTTGTTTATCCACATATTTCTAATATATTTTCCTTCCATTCCTTCTTACATCCCAGGACCTGCTCCTGGAGTCCTGATGCACCACCTTTACAAGTTCCTTTAGTGAAAATCTAGGGCAAGTGAATTATCTGCTTTCTTTTTTCTGAAACGACATTCTTTCTCCCTTGTTCTTGCAGGTTAGTTGTGCTGGGCAAAATCACATGTCTTCAGTTACCGTCCCACTGTTGCTGGCAGCGGACTTGTTATTCTTTTAAGTGGCTTTTTTGTCCCTACATTATTTTAAGTCTTTGTCCTTGTCTGTGGTGTCCTTCAGTTTTACCACAAGGTGGTAAATAACTTAGCTTGTGTAGAGCTTTCAGCATCTGAATTCGCATCTTTCATTACTTCTGAGAATTTACAGAATTCTCAGGGATTATACGTCTATGTTAGAGTATGTATCTGTTTACCTCCTGTCTGCATAGATGCAAGACTGTCTTCAGTTCCCTCTGCATGTGTGTATAGTTGTCTGTTTAATCCATGCACCAAGTTAATTTCAACTGTTAACACTTACTTTCTTGAATTGAATTTCATTTAAAATTTCTTGTTCATATTTGCCGGGTCATATTTGATAGTCTTTTATTTCTTAACCACTTTTTTTTTTCAAGATTTTATTTATTTATTTGAGAGAGAGAGAATGAGAGACAGAGAGCACGAGAGGGAAGAGGGCAGAGGGGGAAGCAGACCCCCCGCTGAGCAGGGAGCCCGATGTGGGACTCGATCCCGGGACTCCGGGATCATGACCTGAGCCAAAGGCAATCGCTCAACCAACTGAGCCACCCAGGTGCCCTTTACCACTTTTAAAGTTAAAATTATATTTTAGGGGCACCTGGGTGGCTCAGTCGTTAAGCGTCTGCCTTCGGCTCAGGTCACGATCCCAGGGTTCTGGGATCAAGCCCCGCATCGGGCTCCCTGCTCAGCGGGAAGCCTGCTTCTCCCTCTCCCACTCCCCCTGCTTGTGTTCCCTCTCTCTCTGTGTCTCTCTCTGTCAAATAAATAAAAATAAAATCTTTAAAAAAATAAAAAATAAAATTATATTTTATTACTTTAAACACGTAAAGTAGGTATTTCATGTTCTGTAAAATTCTAATATCTTAGATCCTTGGAGATGTGTACCTGTTGATTGGTTTTGCTGACTTTTACTCTTGGTGGCTTATTTCCTCATGTATTTGGAAATTTCTTTAAATTGAAC
>NW_027921251.1:0-1375 GCF_054177405.1 Leptonychotes weddellii
TAGCATTCGCCTTCAACCCCATCTGTTTAAATATCATAGAGAAAGAAATTTCTCATTTTTTTCTCTTTCCTTGTATCTGTTATTATTTCATTGCTGCGTGGTCTCATTACCAAGTTGTAATGTAATATCCCCAGGAATGAATCCTGAGAAGGACCCATTAAATGGAATTTTTCTTCTTGGTAACTCTTTTCTAAAAAAAGTTATTTTTCTTTATATTCCAAAGTTCCCCGCCCCACGCCCCGCACCTCTTCCCTCAACATCATCATTCTTGTTGCCAACTGCTTTTGACTGTGTATCTTTTTCTTCTTTTTTAAAAAGATTTCATTTATTTATTTGACAGAGAGAGAGAGCAAGCACACAAGCAGGGGGAGCAGCAGAGGGAGAGGGAGAATCAGGTTTCCCGCTGAGCAGGGAGCCCAATGCGGAGCTCGATCCCAGGATCCTGTGATCATGACCTCGGCCGAAGGCAGATGCTTAATCGACTGAGCCCCGCAGGCGCCCCTTGACTGTGTATCTTCTTGTCAAACACATTTACTGACCTATTGTACATGTTATTATGCAAGACTGTAACTCAATGACTTGAAAATGTCAATGGCTTAGAATTGTGTCAGGGGAACTAAACAAAAAAAATTAAGTCTGGCTTTTGCCTGTGAGGAGGGGAATGGTTGAGAACAAAGATTTAAAGTTAAGCGGACAGACATAGGCTGGATGATGCTGGGTGAGGTACACTAAGTCTCAGTTCTCTCATGTGTGAAATATACTTACCTCACACAGTAAACAAGATAAGTCTGTGGGGAGAATTCTCTCCAAACTTCAGAGAAGTTGTTTCTCTGGGCACATTTGCTCTTTGTGTTTTTTTTTTCAATGGTTGTCAATCCTTTGACATTTTTTAAAGTCCAGCTGCTGAACATAACTCTGGTATTACCATGGCCACCTCACATACTGGCAGTAAAAAGGAGTCTGAATGAACATCTTTTACTTCGGGTAAATTAGATGTTTGATTGATTAATACCCATATTGGCCAGGTGTAGATGGAGAGACACAGAGTGGTTAGTCAGGGTAGCATAAAAAGGGGGCCTACAGTCTTCTATGGTTATTTGTTCTTCCAGCTTCTTTGTGTCTTAGTTACTCTACTTTCAAGATCAGAAAATTGAAGAGGCCACCATCCTAGTGTTATTCTGAAGACATACTTAATTGTAGTCATGCTGGCATTTTACTCATGGTACAGGTGGATCTAGCCATGAATGGAGCAAACTTCACAGAAGACGAAAGAAAGAAAAGCCAGGTTTTATCACAGCTCCTTCATTGGCATAAAAACACTCAGCTCAAAAGAAAGAGTTCCTCTAAGAATTTTATTTAATTTTACTTTACTTAA
>NW_027921252.1:0-228 GCF_054177405.1 Leptonychotes weddellii
CTTCTCCAGCATTCCAGACCTCCTCCAGAATTCCAGACCTCCTCCAGCATTCCAGACCTCCTCCACCATTCCAGACCTCCTCCAGCATTCCAGATGTCCTCCAGAATTCCAGACCTCCTCCAGAATTCCAGACCTCCTCCAGAATTCCAGACCTCCTCCAGCATTCCAGACTTCCTCCAGAATTCCAGACCTCCTCCAGCATTCCAGACCTCCTCCAGCATTCCAGAC
>NW_027921253.1:0-228 GCF_054177405.1 Leptonychotes weddellii
GGAATGCCTTCTCCTGATCGCTATTGTTTTGAGTTGTAGGCACACTTCTGCTGTGTTTCCAGTCGAGTGTCACCGTTTCCAGGGTCTTGCCTCATTGCAGTTCATGTTAAATGTTTCCAGGCTGCTGCCGACACTGATTCCACACTGCTTTCTCTCAGAGAAACATAATGAACTTCTTGATTTATGTTTTTCAGATAAGAAGTCTGATCATGATTGCCACATGGCTTA
>NW_027921254.1:0-228 GCF_054177405.1 Leptonychotes weddellii
AGTTATATGCTAAAATTAATACTACTTCGAGCCCAAATCCACTGTTCTTTTAATTATTATAAGACCCTAAAAACCTAGCAAGGATGAAAATTTTAAAAACATAATTAAACTTACCCCATTTAATGGATATGTTTTCCATCCTAGCTCTCCTAGAACAGTTGTTGTATCAAGCAACACAACTGGAATTAAAAAAAAAAAACTTACATGAATTTTTCAATTGAAGCAAAA
>NW_027921255.1:0-228 GCF_054177405.1 Leptonychotes weddellii
TCTTTCTTGGAGATCTGGTATACCACAGCTGCGGTCCCCAAAGCCCTGGCCATCCTTCTGGGGAGAAGCCAAACCATATCATTTACTGGCTGCCTTTTGCAGATGTACCTTGTTTTCTCACTGGGCTGCACAGAGTACTTCCTCCTGGCAGCCATGGCTTATGACCGCTATCTGGCCATCTGCTATCCTCTACGCTATGTGGCCATCATGAGCAGCCTGCTCTCAGCA
>NW_027921256.1:0-228 GCF_054177405.1 Leptonychotes weddellii
CAGGACGATCCGGGCAAACTCCCATGAATGGGTCACCACCAGCAGCGAAGGCACACAGGAACACAGATGCAAAGAGGGGTCGCTCTGCCTGCTCTCACTGACACCTTCTGGTTACCTTCCCCATTTGTCTGCTGTGAGAAACAACCAACCAGACGAGGGAATGCGTGGGAAAGAAGCAAATGAGCCCACAGAATGTATTAGTTACTTGGCGTGGTAGAATGGAGGTGA
>NW_027921257.1:0-228 GCF_054177405.1 Leptonychotes weddellii
GAGAATCCCTTGCCCCGGTACACTGGTCATGCAGGAGCACCCTCTAACTCCATGACCAAAGGTGTTAGGAATGAAGAAATGAAGTCAGTGTTAGAACAGCAATGAAAAAATTAATTTCAATGTGTTGTCTTCATGGCCCAAACTGGGAATGAGCTGGGATTTGCAACAAAGCTCATCTGATTCCAAACATCTTGCCATCATATTTTTCCGCATAGTCAGTGTTCAATA
>NW_027921258.1:0-228 GCF_054177405.1 Leptonychotes weddellii
ATTAATGTGGTTTTATTGTTTTGTAGAAAGGATTCATTTTTGGAAAGTGGCCTAGTTAAATAGTTTACTGTTGGTAATTTGATTTTCTAAACCAAAAATTTTGTGATTTTTTTTTTTTTTTTTTTTACTAGCTAAGCAACCAGATCAGGAATTGGAATATAAGAATCTAATAGGAACTAACACTCGTGGTTGCTTAAACTTGTTTTTGTTCTCTCTCTTTAAGCCAGG
>NW_027921259.1:0-228 GCF_054177405.1 Leptonychotes weddellii
AAATATTTTATAAAGTGTGATTTGCATCAGTACATTTCCAGGAAAGAGTGGTGACTTTTAACAGTACATTAAAAGGATTATTCACCATGACCATGTGGGATTTATCCCTGGGCTGCAAGGTTGGTTCAACATCCGCAAATCAATCAATGTGATACAATACATTAACAAAAGAAAGAACAAGAATCATATGATCCTCTCATAGATGCAGAAAAAGCTTTTGACAAAGTA
>NW_027921260.1:0-228 GCF_054177405.1 Leptonychotes weddellii
AAAAAAAAGTTTTATTTCACTAGTAGTTAATAAACACAAAAATTAAAATTAAAATAGTCAAAGAGTCTCAAAGTAACAACATTTAATGCTGAAATGCAATGGAAGAAACACTCGAACCCCCCTGATGGTGGTGAAGGATTTGATACAGCTTCTGGGGAAAGCAATCTGATAATACAATTCTGCTTCTGGAAATTTTTTTTAATTAGAATTAGAATTATTTCAAGTGAA
>NW_027921261.1:0-228 GCF_054177405.1 Leptonychotes weddellii
GGGGTGCCACGGTCCCCTTTGCCTCCCCAGCCTGGCAGCTCCGCTCCCCAGCGGACAGAGCCCCGCCTGCAAGTGACGGAGCAAACGCTTCACAGCCCGTGCCGGCCCCGAGCCCAACGGGATGGCACTCGTGTCAGCTCCCGAGGACTTGGCTCTCAGCATTGGGCAGCATCATCGCTTTGATTCCAAGCGTGAGCCTCCCCTCCTCTGGAGCATTTTCTAGAAACA
>NW_027921262.1:0-1375 GCF_054177405.1 Leptonychotes weddellii
AAATTGGACAGCCACATGCAGAAGAATGAAACTCAACCATTCTCTTACACCATACACAAAGATAAACTCAAAGTGGATGAAAGACCTCAATGTGAGACAGGAGTCCATCAAAATCCAGGAGGAGAACATAGGCAGTAACCTCATTGACATCGACCACAGCAAATCCCTTGAGATACATCTCCAAAGGCTAGTGAAACAAAAGCAAAAACGAACTTTTGGGACTTCATCAAGATAAAAAAGCTTCTGCACAACAAAGGGTACAGTCAACAAAACAAAGAGGCAACCCACAGAATGGGAGAAAATATTTGCAAATGACATTACAGACAAAGCACTGAGGTTCTCTTTATTAGAAAGAGAAGATACAAGTAAAATGAACTGCTGATATATTTTCTCTGAAAAGGAAAAAAATTAGTTCCGTCCTTTGAAAAAACCTAGAAAGAATGATCAATCCAGTAGCAATAAGGACCTTCACATCCTAATTTTGGTCTCCAAATAACATTTCTCACAAAAGAATTGGGGTTTCTTGGAGAAGTACATTAGTACAGGTCTGAGATAGGGAATGCATAGGATGAGTGTGGGACATCTTGTCATGCCAGAAAGCAAGGAAGCTATCAAAAGCCCTTGGAGTCATGTCAAAATGACTTAGGAGCAACATGAAGTTGTTTCCAATAGCTGAAGATAGAAAAAGGTAAACATCAAAAGGAATAATAGCTGTAATATAATTAAATACATCAAATAAAGAAGAAACCCATGAGCTCATAATAATATTTTAAACAAACAATAAAGTCACTTGTTACTTTTGGAAGATTCTAGGGACTGAATTAATTATTGAGAAAATTAATAAATAAATGAAAATCAAGGGAAACATAGCATTTGTCCTTATTCCCTTTACCTCAATAGAACCAAATACACTTCAAAATACACTCATACACACATAGATGCCTCCTGATGCAACCTCACCATGCCATAAAAAACGACTAAAAATTGAACTTGAATGTGATCAAACCTCTACATTTAACTAATGGCCTCCAGGAAATGAAGGAGATAGAGGAACATATTAAATACCACCGCATTTGTATCTTTGTGGTGAAATAAGTCAATCAGAGAAAGACATGTATCATCTGATCTCACTGATATGAGGAATTCTTAATCTCAGGAAACAAACTGAGGGTTGCTGGAGTGGTAGGGGGT
The DNA here is from genome assembly GCF_054177405.1 of Leptonychotes weddellii. NCBI lineage: Eukaryota > Metazoa > Chordata > Mammalia > Carnivora > Phocidae > Leptonychotes > Leptonychotes weddellii. Next base: position 1,192 of record NW_027921262.1, read on the forward strand.
GGGAGGGATGGGGTGGCTGAGTGATAGACATTGGGGAGGGTATGTGGTATGGTGAGCGCTGTGAATTGTGTAAGACTGTTGAATCACAGACCTGTACCTCTGAAACAAATAATACATTATATGTTAAAAAAAAAAGAAGAAGAAGATAGCAGGAAGGGAAGAATGAAGGAGGGGAAGTCGGAGG
>NW_027921263.1:0-228 GCF_054177405.1 Leptonychotes weddellii
AGCATCCCTCCAATCCAGAGATTAAAGTGTAAATTTTGTCTCTTTCTAACTTACCTCAGTTCTATAGAAAGGGTTTCAGAAATATGACTTACTTTGCAAGGGTAATGTATTCAGGTGAAGGAAGTAGAGTAAGTGTTAAAATGCATACATAAGGGTTAAACATAAAGTGCATCTCTTACTGCACAATTAAACACATGTCGTTTCACCATTGAGATGAAATATCTGCAA
>NW_027921264.1:0-228 GCF_054177405.1 Leptonychotes weddellii
GCCAAAATATTTCTACATTGTTTTTCTTTCTTCCTTTTCTTTTTTGAATGTATGGTATTACCATCTGTTATATCATAGATCTTAAGCTTTTAATCCCCATGGCATCAGCCCTCGGAGAATATGGAGGTTTCTGTCCGTTTGTTTTTGTTACCTTCAGGGAGCTGGTGCTCATGGAAAGAGGGATCTGGACCCTCAACACGGGCATCTATCCAGGATGCTTAGCCAAGC
>NW_027921265.1:0-228 GCF_054177405.1 Leptonychotes weddellii
AAAAGACTGACAAGTTTCTGATAACTGAGATCAATTTGCTTTCATGTGGGAGGGACAATAATAAACCTTTCAAATGCTTCCCCAAGGCTATCTGCATAGCCCCACCACTGGCTGGAGACCTGCCCCTGTTCTCCTTTCCCACATTGATAAAATGGGCCTATTACATTGGTGATATAATGTTAACAGGTGAAAATTTGCCTCTGCTGCTAGGATGAACATCTGCAAGGG
>NW_027921266.1:0-228 GCF_054177405.1 Leptonychotes weddellii
GTTTTAATGTATGTGTGTGTATATGTTTTAAATACCTCTTCTGTGTGATGTATTTTGTAGTAAACATATGGCCAAAAAAAGAAAGAAAGAAAGAAACTATGGAACGTTACACAGCTTTTAAAGAGTGAAACGGGTATCTGTACTGATACGGGAAGATCTCTAAGACACACTGACAAGTCAAAATGGCATGGAGCAGAGAAAGTGTAGGAGGAAAAAAAAGAATAGAAA
>NW_027921267.1:0-228 GCF_054177405.1 Leptonychotes weddellii
CATCTGCAAATAGTGAAAGTTTGACTTCTTCCAGATTTTTTTTAATTTTATTATATTATGTTAATCGCCATACAATACATCATTAGTTTTTTTTTAATTTTTTTATTCTTATATTATCCGCATACATTACATCATTAGTTTTAGATGTAGTGTTCCATGATTCATTGTTTGTGCATAACACCCAGTGCTCCATGCAGAACGTGCCCTCCTCAATACCCATCACCAGGC
>NW_027921268.1:0-228 GCF_054177405.1 Leptonychotes weddellii
AGGGGGGGCGGGGGGAGAAGCAGGCTCCGCACTGATCAGGGAGCCCGATGTGGGACTCATCCCAGGACCCTGGGATCATGACCTGAGCCGAAGGCAGATGCTTAACGACCGAGCCAGCCAGGCGCCCTAAGAATTTATACCTTTAACCAGCCTTCTAGGTTACTGGGGTGTTTTGGTATTCAAATAATAATTGGCAGTGCGGTGTACTTGCATTGACCTTGGCAATAT
>NW_027921269.1:0-228 GCF_054177405.1 Leptonychotes weddellii
AAAACACATACATATTCTATCCTGGGGGGAAAAAAAAACAAACCTCATTCTTTGAGATCACACCCTCCTCCAACCACTCTCCAGTGCTTCCATCCCCATTTCTCACGACTCTACCTTGATTAAGTTTTCATCCCCACGCTGAACTGAAGCTGTTTTTGTCAAAGTCATTAATGATCTGCCAACTACGGTGGCCAATTCCCACTCCACACTCTGCCCCAGTCAGTGGAA
>NW_027921270.1:0-228 GCF_054177405.1 Leptonychotes weddellii
CTATGAAAAAACCAACCTTGAATTCATGTGGTTTATCTGCAGTCACCTCCCAGGACATGACCCATGATTGCCTATGTATCCTCTGACCATAGTTCTTAGATTTAGAAACCTAGTTCTCCACATAAGAGAACTGTTTCCTATATAAAAGGATAATTTTTTTTATTAAATAAAAAGAAATGAGATCATTCATTAAAGTTTACTTAAAAGGAAATTCTTCTAAATGGAATA
>NW_027921271.1:0-228 GCF_054177405.1 Leptonychotes weddellii
AGCCCGGGGAAAGCCGGCGCTCCCCACGACAGCAAGTCCGGTTTGGGAGAAAGCCAGGGAGCCGGTAGCTCCCTAGCTCCACCCGGGCACACAGCTGCACAGGCCTGGGTGCTCAGGGCAGTGTCAGGGGCACCAGCCTGCAGCCCCCGGCTGTTGGCACAGCACCTGGGTCTCTCAGAGGCCATCTTATCCAGCCCCTCAACGACACGGATTCCCGCAGAATCGCAC
>NW_027921272.1:0-228 GCF_054177405.1 Leptonychotes weddellii
CACCTGCCCACTCCCTGACCTCAGCTCGACTTCAGGAGTCACCTGGCAGGAAGCCTTTGACACCACGGGGCCCCTGGGATGACCACACACATAAAAGGGGCTTCCCTCTTAAGACTCACCCCACCTTCATTTTAATCTGTGTTTAAATCTGTTTGCACAGGGCTATGCAGAGTCCTCTATAATTATTCTTTTTTTTTTTTTTTAAGATTTTGTTTATTTATTTGATAG
>NW_027921273.1:0-1375 GCF_054177405.1 Leptonychotes weddellii
CCGCCTCTTACAGTGTCCAGAAGGCTTCTTCATCTCCAGCACATACTCTGCCATGTGATATTTTAAAGCGATGCCAAATGATTGCATCATTCAATACACCCTCCTATATCTACTGCCACTAATCTGGGCCTGGGCAATCACAGTAATCATTGTCATCCAACAATATCAGGTCCTCAGTAACACACAGGAATTCAATAAAATCGTGAAGATAAAATAGGACTTCCCTGATCCTCAGGAACCCACCACATTTGCCAATTCCTTTTCTCCATCACATGTATATGTCAGATGACACCACCAAGAGCTGTCTGTGAGTTTGGAGTGGCTAGAGGGAGAAACCTCTGGTTCCCTCCCTACATTGGAAAGAGTTCTTCACATTTTCTTTCTTTAATAGGTCTTATCTTTCTAAGGATGGTGCCATCATCGTGTTTTAAATATATTGATATCTCACATCCTAGTGCTAAATGTCTGAATTCATACTGTGGCCCACTGGCCTTACATCTCTCTAATTCCAATTAGGAAGTCAGTGAGGTCATTCTCACTACAACACAGGCAAAGAAAAATGTTTGTGATGCCTGTGTAGCTGGAAACAAAAATGAGGAAAAACAGAACTGGAGATCTGGAGATAACTAGAAAACAAAACAAGTAGAAGTTATTTTTCTAAATCCAGGGAGTCAGTTGTAGAACCTGGGACAGGTGTCCTCCTCCACATGCAGAATTCATGCCAATTCTTCATCCTCTCATTTTTTTTCTTTAGAGATAGACAGAACTTGCAAAAGTGGTGGGGAGGGGCAAAGGGAGAAAATCCTCAAGGAGACTCCCTCCTGAGCACAGAGCCTGGCATAGCACTTGATCTCCCAACCCTGAAATCTTGATCTGAGCCCAAATCAAGAGTCAGAAGTTTGACCAACTGAGCCATCCAGGCACCCCTATCCCCTGTATTTTGTATGTCTTATCTGGGGCCACAGTATCACTCCTACTGGAATATGTTTCTCCTACTTATGGTGTATCTATTAAACACCCAGCACTGTCATATGTGCATGTTTACTTCATAGAAACAGCCAAACAACACCCCCAGTTATGATTTGGGCCACATATCTTTACTAGGGTCCATGGTGAAGTGCTTTTGAGTCAAAATCAAAACCAAGTCAAAATCAAAAAGGCTACTATTGAGGTGCAATAAAAAAAATGGAGGTTCTGGGGCGCCTGGGTGGCTCAGCTGTTAGGTGTCTGCCTTCGGATCAGGTCACGATCTCAGGGTCCTGGGATCGAGCCCCGCATCAGGCTCCTTGCTCCATGGGAAGCCTGCTTCTCCCTCTCCCACTCCCCCTGCTTGTGTTCCCTCTCTCGCTGTGTCTCTCTCTGTCAAATAAATAAA
>NW_027921274.1:0-228 GCF_054177405.1 Leptonychotes weddellii
GTAGTTCCTCATGCACCTGGATGAGATCGTGAGTATCTCTCTTGACTTTGTGTTCATAATTCCAGGCGAGGGCTCTACTGAGTTGTCTGTGGCAGCACAACATCCACTATAATCCTAAGAAATGACCTTGGGCACATGTCTTGATTTCTCTGGTCCTCCATTTCTTTGTGAAATGGGTCTAGTTATAGTATCAAACTCAGAGTACTGTTATAAGGACTAAGGGAAATA
>NW_027921275.1:0-228 GCF_054177405.1 Leptonychotes weddellii
GCTTAGCCCTGGATGACCTGGTGTCTTGTCTTCCTGCTCTGGATGCAGACTTCCTGGGGTGTGGTTATGAGAATAGTCCGTTCACGCCTTATGCTCAGGTGAGAAGTTAAAAGTTGACTGTTGTCTGTGCTGGTTTGGAGTAGGCGGAATTTTACTATTGGAAGTCATGTTTCTTTTGATAATGAAAATTATTTCATGGAGTCTTTATATTGTTTGGATATGAAAGGA
>NW_027921276.1:0-228 GCF_054177405.1 Leptonychotes weddellii
ACTTCAGGCACTTAAGGAAAACAAGTGATAGAATATTACTTGTCATCAATGGATATCTGTATGAACTCACCACTGCTACCATTTCCGCTGCTGTTCCTCTTGAACATCTGATTATAGGAACAGCACCTATTTAACAGATGTTAGCAATGATTTCAGCTCTTAATAATCAAAATGGATATCTGTAAAATACCTAACCATCAAAAATACAAGAGAAGTATAAAATTTCAG
>NW_027921277.1:0-228 GCF_054177405.1 Leptonychotes weddellii
ATGAGAGGTGAAGGAACAACCTGAGAGAAAAAAAAGCTCTACCAGCCCGTTTACAGTGTGAAGCCCACCATTACTGCCATGCTCCTAATAAACATTAAGGAAATAAAATAATCAGCAGATGGAATAAGAAAAATTAAAGCAAAATAAAGGCAAAGTAGAGGTGAAGAAATAAATTTTAGAAATTAAAATTCTTTTTTTTAAATTAATTTATTTATTTTAGAGAGAGAG
>NW_027921278.1:0-228 GCF_054177405.1 Leptonychotes weddellii
GAGACTCATAAGTTTTACTATTAGATGTCGGGTGTTGACCTATTGTGACTGATTTTGAGGGGGTTCTCTGTACTTCCTGGATTTTGATGCCTGTTTCCTTCCCCAAATTAGGGAAGTTCTCTGCTATAATTTGCTTCAGTATACCTTCTGCCTCTCTTTCTCTTTCTTCTTCTTCTGGGATCCCAATTATTCTAATATTGTTTCGTCTTATGGTATCACTTATCTCTC
>NW_027921279.1:0-228 GCF_054177405.1 Leptonychotes weddellii
AGCCTGGTGATGGGTATTAAAGAGGGCATGTTCTGCATGAAGCACTGGGTGTTATACGCAAACAATGAATCATGGAACACTACATCAAAAACTAATGATGTAATGTATGGTGATTAACATAACATAATAATAAAAAAAATAAAATGCAGATTAAAATTAAAAAAAATCAGACACCATTCATGATAGTAAGCTCAGATTGCATGACCAACTGATGTGAAATAGATAGGC
>NW_027921280.1:0-228 GCF_054177405.1 Leptonychotes weddellii
CAATATTCAGGAGTATAGATGGCGGGGGTGGGGGCCTCCATCAGCTGCTTCTGGCAAGTGACAGAGCCGCGGAGCACAAAATCGGAACTTTTAGAAGTCGGCTCCGCTGAGGGACGTCACTCCGGTGGCTAAGCAGGGGGGTGGAACCCTCGTGGGACAGTGTGTTCTCAGGACCCTCGGGGTCACAGGAAGACCAGGGGTGCCTGAGTGCGGCAGAGCTCCCAGGTA
>NW_027921281.1:0-228 GCF_054177405.1 Leptonychotes weddellii
AAAAATTGCAATTATTTATAATGATAAAGTTAAACACAAAATATTTTTATTGATTAAAATTACAACAAACTAAGAGTCAAATGATATAATTAATTAAAAAAAGTTCTGGGATGACTGGGTGGCTCAGTCCTTAAGAGTCTTCTCCCTCTGTCTGTACCTCCCTCCCCCTGCTTGTGCTCTCTCTCTGATAAAGAAATAATTAAAACCTTTAAGAAATTTATAATGAAA
>NW_027921282.1:0-228 GCF_054177405.1 Leptonychotes weddellii
GGACATTCTTTCCTGCTTTGTCGAAGATGAGTTGACCATAGAGTTGAGGGTCCATTTCTGGGCTCTCTATTCTGTTCCATTGATCTGTGTCTGTTTTTGTGCCAGTACCATACTGTCTTGATGATGACAGTTTTGTAATAGAGCTTGACTCCAGAATTGTGATGCCACCAGCTTTGCTTCTCTTTTTCAATATTTCTCTGGCTATTCGGGGTCTTCTCTGGTTCCATA
>NW_027921283.1:0-228 GCF_054177405.1 Leptonychotes weddellii
AAAGTCCACCCCCTCAGCCGCCCAGCTGACCCTGTCCCCGGCCTGTTCCCAGCTCTTAGATTTCCAGAACCGAGAACACAAACCTGCTCCTGCCCCCAGCCCGAGCAGCAGCGGGCTCGGGGGGAAGGGGCAGGGGGGCATGTGACCCTCTGCTCTGGCCCCCTGGCCCAGGCTCTTGGAAGGGGCCGGCTCAGGACACGGGCCCAGGAGCCGGCCGCGGACACTCCC
>NW_027921284.1:0-1374 GCF_054177405.1 Leptonychotes weddellii
TTGTTAGATCTTCTTGTTGGATAGACCCTTTATAATGTCCTTCCTCATCTCTTATTATAGTCTTTGATTTAAAATCTAATTTGTCTGATATAAGGATTGCCACCCCAGCTTTCTTTTGGTGTCCATTAGCATGGTATATCGTTTTCCACACCCTCACTTTCAATCTGTGGGTGTCTTTCGGTCTAAAATGAGTCTCTTGCAGACAGCAAATCAATGGGTCTTGTTTTTTAATCCAATCTGATAGCCTGTGTCTTTTGATTGGGGCATTTAGCCCATTTACATTCAGGGTAACTGTTGAAAGATAGGAATTTAGTGCCATTGTATTGCCTGTAAGGTGACTGTTACTGTATATTGTCTCTGTTCCTTTCTGGTCTATGTTCCTTTCAGGCTCTCTCTTTGCTTAGAGGACCCCTTTAAAAGATTTCTTGTAGGGCTGGTTTCGTGTTTGCAAATTCCTTTAGTTTTTGTTTGTCCCGGAAGCTTTTTCTCTCTCCTTCTGATTTCAATGACAGCCTAGCTGGTATAGTATTTTTGGCTGCAATTTTTTTTTCATTTAGTGCTCTGAATATATCATGTCAGTCCTTCCTGGCCTGCCAGGTCTCTGTGGATACTTCTTCCGCCAATCTAATGTTTCTACCATTGTAAGTTACATATCTCTTCTCCCGAGCTGCTTTCAGGATTTTCTCTTTGTCTCTGAGGCTCGTAACTTTTATTTTTAAATGTTGGGGTGTTGACCTGTTTTTATTGCTTTTGAGGGGCTTCTCTGTGCCTCCTGGATTTTGATGCCTGTTTCCTTCCCCAAATTAGGGAAGTTCCCTGCTATTATTTGCTCCAATATACCTTCTACCCCTCTCTCTCTTTCTTCTTCTTCTGGGATCCCAATATTCTAATATTGTTTTGTCTTATGGCATCACTTATCTCTTGATTCTGCCCTCCTGATCCAGTAGTTGTTTATCTCTTTTTCTCAGCTTCTTGATTTTCCACCATTTGGTCTTCTATGTCACTAATTCTCTCTTCTGCCTCATTTATCCTAACAGTTGGAGCCTCCATTTTTTTTTTTTAATTTTGTTATGTTAGTCACCATGCAATACATCATTAGTTTTTGATGTAGTGATCCACGATCCATTGTTTTCATATAACACCCAGTGCTCCATGCAGTACGTGCCCTTCTTAATACCCATCACCGGGCTAACCAATCCACCCTCTCCCCTCCCCTCTAAAACCCTGTTTGTTTCTCAGGTCCATAGTCTCTCATGGTTCATCTCTCCTTCCAATTCCCCCCGCCCATTTTCCCCTTCCTTCTCTTAATGTCCTCCATGTTATTCCTTATGTTCCACAAATAAGTGAAACCATATGATAATTGACTTTCTCTGC
>NW_027921285.1:0-228 GCF_054177405.1 Leptonychotes weddellii
AGTCTTCCAATCTAATACACACACAATTTTACATTTTTTGTTAATTTCTTTCACCAGTATTCTGTTGTTGTCTGGACATCCTTTATTTTAAAAAAAATTTTTTATTGTTATGTTAATCACCATACATTACATCATTAGTTTTTGATGTAGTGTTCCATGATTCATGGTTTGTGCATAACACCCAGTGCTCCATGCAGAACGTGCCCTCTTTAATATCCATCACCAGGC
>NW_027921286.1:0-228 GCF_054177405.1 Leptonychotes weddellii
ATGGGGCAGCATCCGTCTGGCAGATAGCTCTGAGGAGTGGTGCAAATGAGAAGTTTGTACAGGAAGGAACTTGGCAAAACAAGAGAAAGGAGTGTTTCAGGGAAGGTCACCTTCCCTTAACTGGGAGAACAGGGAATCTTACCATGCAGATGCCTCCCCTCCTTGGGGGATTGAGAGGACCCACATGACAGAATACCTCCCTGGTGCTGACCAGAGAGTTCTTCATTG
>NW_027921287.1:0-228 GCF_054177405.1 Leptonychotes weddellii
CCTATTAGCTTACTTTTGAACTCATTGTTATTTTTTTAATATGTTAATCGCCATACATTACATCATTAGTTTTTTGTGGTTTTTTTTGTTTTTTTTTATTTATTTATTTTATTCTTATGTTAATCCCCATACATTACATCATTAGTTCTAGATGAAGTGTTCCATGATTCATTGTTCGTGCACAACACCCAGTGCTCCAGGCAGAACGTGCCCTCCTCAATACCCACC
>NW_027921288.1:0-228 GCF_054177405.1 Leptonychotes weddellii
GGTCACCCTTCGTAACAAGGCAGCTCATCTGAGCCACAGAACCCAGCAAACAACTGAAGGGACTCGCTTCTCACTTCCCCAGGTGGAGGATACTTCGCTGGTGCCTGCCAGGCGCACACGGAGGCTAATTCACGACCCACATGGGTGACTTGGGTGTCGGGACCTAACTGTTCACAGGTCCCCTTTGGGACGGGCGTTCTCTGGAGGTTCAGGAGCAAGCATACAACA
>NW_027921289.1:0-228 GCF_054177405.1 Leptonychotes weddellii
CCAGCAGTCACGGTGTTTTGCACGATTCATCTGTTAAAGTTTGATCTCTGTTGTTCATAGGTGTGTCGAAACATGTTGGGGATGCCCTGAAAGCCCATTCCTTCCAGTCCTTGAGAAAAATCTGCACAGTTGGAATCCCTCCTTGGGGCGTCATTGAGAACCAGAGAGATCTTATTGGAAAAGATGTAAGTAGACAACCCGTTCACAACAAAAGGAAATGAATGTGTA
>NW_027921290.1:0-228 GCF_054177405.1 Leptonychotes weddellii
CCATTTTGCCCGAGAAAACTCGAGGGCCGGAGTGGGAACGCAGCGTGGCCAAGGACACACAACAGCAGAGGTAGAGAGCTGAACCTGGGCCTATCTGAGGCCAGTGCTTTTAACCACAAGCTTTCCTATCAGGGCCAAAGAATTTATGTGATAAACTCAAGAAGCCTCACAACAAATGAACCAAACTGTTTCAAGATGAGTTACACAGTTACCAAACTGCCCAGTGAG
>NW_027921291.1:0-228 GCF_054177405.1 Leptonychotes weddellii
CGAAGGCAGTCGCCCAACCAACTGAGCCACCCAGGCGCCCACCCCTTCATGTCTTCTAAGAAGTCACGACTTGCTCTCCACAGACGGCCGCTGTTCTGACTTCCAGTGCCCCGGGCTTGCTTTGTCACAGACCCACGTTTACAAACTCCGTAAATGGAATGTTTAGCGTGTACTCTTTCCCGTCTGGCTTCTTTCCCTCAACTGTATATTTGAGAGAGTGATAGCTGC
>NW_027921292.1:0-228 GCF_054177405.1 Leptonychotes weddellii
ATCCCGGCACAATTTGTTGAAGAGACTATTTTTTTTTTTCTCCATTGAATGGTCTTGGCACCCTTGTCAAAAATCAATTGGCATGGACGTATGGGTTTATTTCTGCATTCTCAATGCTCACAAACCCTTATTTTTATAGAACTTCCATGGTGAAGATTTCAGATGCAGTAAGTTCCATTTTGTTCATTTCTCTTGATTACAAGACTTTTGAGAGATTTCCGGGCCATG
>NW_027921293.1:0-228 GCF_054177405.1 Leptonychotes weddellii
AGCACCAACAGGCTGGACACCGCGCAGATGGCGATGATCAGGTACACGTTGACATCCAGCAGCGCCGTCTCGGCGCCAGCGGCGCCCGCCAGCACCCGCGACGACGCCTTGGGCGCCTGGCCGCTCTCCACCAGCGACAGCAACACAGTGGCCGTGGCCGTGAGCGCCGGCTCGCCGTGGTCCTTCACCAGCACCAGCAGGCGCTGGCGCGGCGAGTCCGCCTCGTCC
>NW_027921294.1:0-1374 GCF_054177405.1 Leptonychotes weddellii
ACCATAATGGCCGGAATGTAGTCACACGGAGAAGGAAACCTCAGGGGAGGCTGGTGAATGAATCTATTTTCAATCTGAGTGACCATGTGCTGACATGAAATTGTGAAGACAGAAATCCTGCTTTCCCTTTACAACATGAATGTCAAGTCTAACCATCCTACTTCCTTTCCTCTCACTCCAACTGGGAGACCCGAGGAGGGAGCTATAGGCAGGGTGGGAGGAAGTGCCCTGAGCAGGGGTGAGGCTAGACTTCGCCTCACCTCTCACCTTGGAGAACAGGCGTCACCAGGAAGTCAGTTGGAAGAAGAGGAGTCAGGGACAGCAGGAATGGAAGGACATGAGTGGTCACCCCAGTGTCTCTCAGGCCCACACAGGATGTGCTTGCAGACTGTGAATAAAACCGTGAGGAATGAACTCTGCCCACCCACTGCTGGTCTCCCCTTTTCCAAATTCTGGACAGCCCACCTCACACCCCAGATGCAGACACCACTGATTCCCTACAGCCCAGATGTGACCTCCCTTCCTGCCACTTCCAGCAAACACACTCCATCAGCCAATGTACAAGCAGCTGTCCTGTCACTTCAAACCCCATGGACTCCCCTAGAGGGACAGTGAGGAATGCCTACTCCTGACAAGACTCACTGCTAGAGAAGGAGAAGCTGTCAGAACCACAGAATGATGTGACCCTTAATGAGGCGGGTGAACAGTATACAGGAGTCAAAAAAAATGGTGGGGGCGCCTGGGTGGCTCGGTCGGTTAAGCATCTGCCTTCAGCTCGGGTCATGATCCCAGTGTCCTGGGATTGAGCCCCACGTCAGGCTCCCTGCTGGGCGGAGAGCCTGCTTCTCCCTCTCCCTCTGCCTGCTACTCTGCCTACTTGTGCTCTCTTTCTATCTCTCTATTAAATAAATAAATAAAATCTTTAGAAAAAAAAAGAAAGAAATGGTGGGCACTTGGGCGCAGCACCTGATTGTTTTATTAGAATCATGGCTCAGCCAATTGAGTCACTTAACCTCTGAGTGACCTTGGTTTCTTTGACTATAAGTTGGGGGTGATAGTTTTCCCCATCTCATATGGTTATTATGAAACTTTAAATGATTCAATTCATGTACATCCTTAAAACAGTGTCTGACACTTTTATCAGGCAGAACCCTGGGGAGGAAGAGAGTCCCACCAATGTAGCTCCTGTTTTCTTCTTCCTACTATGAAGATGCCAGTTGTCCCCATCAGTCATCACGCCGAGCCCCTCTCACCTGCTGCTGACGGAGAGCTGCTCTGTCCCTTATAACCCACGGGGTGGGGGTGGGGCAAGCATGAACTGGCCAGGCTGGAGGCAAGGATGAGGAATCCTCAGAGCAGCCCGTGCACACACAC
>NW_027921295.1:0-228 GCF_054177405.1 Leptonychotes weddellii
ACCCCCTCCAGGGGAGAGGACAGAGCCCGGCCTCCCATCAGCTGGAGAGGGACAGCACTCAGGATCCTCCAGGTTAGCACCGCGGTCATACACATCATGTCCTACCTCTTCCTGCTTCATTGGGTACCACCGCAGCATCTCTTCTCACCTGTGAAAGGCAGTCATAATAGCACCAACCTCATAGGATTCTTGAGAACGCATGCATAACATGCTCAAACCAGGCCAGAA
>NW_027921296.1:0-228 GCF_054177405.1 Leptonychotes weddellii
TTTAATATGCCCACACCTCAGTTTGGTATGCATTAAAAGCAATTGTCTCACACTCTTTTCTCATTGCTGAGTCCTTATCTAGGTCCTTCATGGATGGTGTATTCAAAGTTCCCCCCACCTACCACAAGTAATTAACTGTTTATGCTCTGCTCTACTCCATTTTTATAAACTAGATCTATATATCTTCACCATGATAAAATAAATAATCATAAAATCCTAAACTCTAAA
>NW_027921297.1:0-228 GCF_054177405.1 Leptonychotes weddellii
GAAGTAGAGAACACAAGAGGGACAGCTGGTTTGCAGGGAAAGATAGCACAAGTGTGAGGTTGCTGTGAAACACCCAGCAGATATTTAAGAAGCCATTAAATACATGCAGAGAAAGATCCAGTGGCTAGGGAAGGGACTAAAGATAAAGGGATGATGGGACACCTGGGTGGCTCAGTCGTTAGGTGTCTGCCTTCGGCTCAGGTCATGGTCCCAGGGTCCTGGGATAGA
>NW_027921298.1:0-228 GCF_054177405.1 Leptonychotes weddellii
TATAGAAGAGGAGAGATATGACTCTCATTCCAGATTACACCATCTACATGGGATGAAGATATTTCTCCACCTTGTTCCTGCTGTCATTATTTCTCTGCTTCCCGTCTTCTCCCGGTAACTCTTTTTTTTTTTTTTCTTATGTTAATCCCCATACATTACATCATTAGTTTTAGATGAAGTTTTCCATGATTCATTGTTTTTGCATAACACCCAGTGCTCCATGCAGAA
>NW_027921299.1:0-228 GCF_054177405.1 Leptonychotes weddellii
CGATGTAACTTCGGGCTGCCCCTGCTTTACTGTGTGGTGCCCCTTGAGTCCTCTCTCCTCCCCGCTGCTGGCCAGCGTTTGGGGAGCATCCCCTTGGGGCCATATTGTAAATACTGGGTGCTGCCAGTGAGCACCCGAGGACACACCCTTCGGGCACCTTTCTGCTGCAGGTACATCGAGGTGGGAGCTCCCGGGACACTGAGGAGGCAGATAGACTGCTGCGGTCAA
>NW_027921300.1:0-228 GCF_054177405.1 Leptonychotes weddellii
AATGATCATCAACGTGTGCTTCTGCTTCTTCCTCCTCTGCCTTCTTCCTCCTCTTTCTTTTCTCCTTCTTCTCTCCTCCTCCTCCTCCCCTCTCTTCCTCCCTCTTTGTCATTCTGATTAGCAACATCAGCAGCAGCAGCAGTAATAACATTATATTGAGATCTTACCATGTGCCTGAAACTGTTGTAAACAATTTGAATGTAATAACTCACTTAATTGTCAAAACAG
>NW_027921301.1:0-228 GCF_054177405.1 Leptonychotes weddellii
AAATGTGTTTTTAAAAATAAAAATGTGATAAACAGCGGGATAAATATTTTTAGGAATAGATCCTCATTTAGATATAATTTAAATGTATAATAAACTCAAAGTAATAGAATAATTAGAAAATGGAAGCATTATTTAATTTAATGGTAACATTTTAGAAATAGAAAGTTAATATTTTAGCACATTTTCTTTTTTTTTTTTTTTATCATTAGTTTTTTTTTTTTTTTTATT
>NW_027921302.1:0-228 GCF_054177405.1 Leptonychotes weddellii
CTTAAAATAGTATATCATGGTTTACATAAAATGAAAAGTTACAAGACATTCAAAAAACCACAAAAACAGAGAAAAACAATATATGTCTTACTGGAGGGTTTACTACATTTGTTTGGTCTAAAAGAATTTTTCATATATATTATAAAAATGCAAAGTTTTCTCTTATAGTTTAATTGGACATGTTTTCCTTTTAAGTAATATGTAAATGATAGTCTTCTTTAAAACTGA
>NW_027921303.1:0-228 GCF_054177405.1 Leptonychotes weddellii
AGGACAGCCTCAGCAATGGGGAGTTGGATTGAGCAGAATGCACAACAACCTGTGTGATGAACACACACTACTGAGGGCTCTTCCTCTGACTACGGTCCCTCTTAGAGAAGCTTATGCACTGGGCCATGCCAGGGACTGGGGGTGCTCTGGGTTTCCACCTTGCCACTGCTCCTGACCTCAGGAGAGGAGGTACCCCCATCCCTTGGCACTGCTCCTCCCCAGGCTTTG
>NW_027921304.1:0-228 GCF_054177405.1 Leptonychotes weddellii
GCGGACCAGTTCCCTGAGGCTCGTGGCTGCAATGTCCACATCTCCACCAGCGGGGCGGTCGGTGGTGGGGGACAGGAGCAGAAGTGACAGGAGAATGTCACAGGGCGGGTTAGGGAGGATCCGGGGATGTTTGTTAGATTTGTCCTCCCAGGCCACCCACACCGCCCTTCCCACCTCACTGGTAGGCCCTGCGAAGGGTTCCCCGGGGGCCGCTGACCTGGGCGGGCA
>NW_027921305.1:0-1374 GCF_054177405.1 Leptonychotes weddellii
TCAGCTGTACCTTAGAGTTTGAGATGCTCACAGGCTATCCAGTTGGAAATGCCAGTAGGGAATGGATAATAAAGAACTGTGTCTTGGGAAAGGATAAAGTTATTCAGGATTCATCTATGTAAAGCTGGTAATTTAAATTATGGAAATGGATAATGAAAAGAAAAGAGAAGAATATGGAGTTAGGACAGAACCTTGATGGAATATGTACAATTGTGGAACTGAAGGAAAAAATGTTTGTTACTGCTGCATTTCTTTGAGATTATTGAACAGCTCCCTAAATGTTTGTCCTGCCTATACTCTCACTCCTTGCTTCAGACATCAGTTATAATGATGTTTTGGAAAATGCAAGTTAGAATATGTCACGTTCCGGTTTAAAATCCATCAATGTTTTCCTGACACTTGGACAAAAAGCGCACTTCTTACCATAGCTTATGAAGGCCAGCATGATGTACTCCAAACTCATCATTTGCTACTCTTCCTCCCCCGATGACCTGGTCACACTGTCTCCGGTTGACTCCTCCAACACACTAAACTCATCCCACTTTGGACCCCTGTGCCATTTCTTCCCCTTGCCTGTAATGCTCAGCGCTCAGATCTTTATATGACTGACCCTTCTCACAATTCCGGTCTGAGCTTATATATCACTGCATGACAGAGGCCCCAGTCTAAAATAGTCATCCATCGCCTTTTGTCATATCACCCTACTTCTCTGGTATTTATTTCTAGTAATGTGTTTTACCTTCAAAGTCTAACTTGCCCTATGTTAATATTACTATATCACATTTCCTTTGATTAGTATTTCATAATTGATCTTGTTTCCATTCCATTATAATCTTAATCTTACCTTCTAAATAACTTTTTAAGGTTCTCTTCTACTTTTTTTTTTAAAGATGAGCTTTTTATTTTATTTTTTTGTTTTATGTTTTTTAAAATAAGCTCAATGCCCAACAGGGGGCTTGAGCTCACAATGCTGAGACCAAGAGTCACATGCTCTACTGACTAAGCCAGCCAGGCGCCCCAGGTTTTCTTCTTGAAAGCAGAAATTCTCTTCCAATCTGATAATCTGTGGCTTTTAAATGATGAGAATAACTAAATTACATTTGTGATCATTGATGTATTCATATTTATTTCTTCCAATTTATAGTCAATTGTCTATAATCTTTCTTTGTTTAATTCTGTCTCCTTTGTATTCTATTGAGTTGTTAATTTTTTCTATATTTCCATTTCCCCTTTCTACTAATTTTGAAGTATAAATTGAGTTTTACTTCCTATAGTAATTTCTATCAATTAAAAAACATCCAGTTAGGGCGCCTGGGTGGCTCAGTCGTTAAGCGTCTGCCTTCGGCTCAGGTCATGATCCCAGGGTCCTGGGAT
>NW_027921306.1:0-228 GCF_054177405.1 Leptonychotes weddellii
AATTAGACTCATTGCTGCCAGAGTCCCAAAAGTGTCAAACCTGTATCTGTTCTTAATTAGCCATGGAAATTCAATCTGTCATGTTTTCTGCAGATAACTGGTTTTAGAGTCATCAATGTGGAAAGAATATTCATACTGTTTCTCTTTGGATAGCTCTACTTACACACTCAGCTTAGCCTTTTCTTCTAAAGAGAACTACACTTGAATTTATTGCTTTTCCTTGATGAA
>NW_027921307.1:0-228 GCF_054177405.1 Leptonychotes weddellii
ACAAATGGCCTCGATTTTCATGATCAGGACACTGTCATGGGATGCCCTATATACATGTGCTTCGCTCCCCCTGAAATCCTCCAAATGTTCTATTATTATTCTCAGTACAGAGATGAGGAGACTGAGGAAAAGAGAGCAAGTCAGTGGCCGGAGTCACGTGGCCGGCAGGTGGCAGAGCCTGGATTTGGTGTTATGCTCCAGTGGCCCCCGGTCGGGGCTCTCCAGGGC
>NW_027921308.1:0-228 GCF_054177405.1 Leptonychotes weddellii
GGGATTGCACAGACCCCAAAACTTCTCTCTACCACTTCACTGTGCATTCTTGGGCAAGTTACTTCCCCTCTCTGTGCCCCTACTTTCTTCCTCTGTACAATGAGGATAACCTAGTACCCTCCTGATCAGGTGGTGGTTGGGAATTAAAGTATGCACAATATTCAGATGCTTAGACTAGCACAGGGCATAGCTAAGTGTTTTTAATTTAATTTAATTTTATTATGTTAC
>NW_027921309.1:0-228 GCF_054177405.1 Leptonychotes weddellii
CTCAGTTTGTTTTTCAAAGTCCATCGTCTCTCCCTCTGATTCCCCCCCTTCATTCTTCTCCTCCTATCTTTTTTTTTCTTAATATATATTACATTATTTGTTTCAGAGGTACACATCTGTGATTCAACAGTCTTGCACAATTCACAGCGCTCACCATAGCACATACCCTCCCCAGTGTCTATCACCCAGTCACCCCCTTGCCCCCCCCCCCCCCCCCCCACCCCCCAC
>NW_027921310.1:0-228 GCF_054177405.1 Leptonychotes weddellii
AGATTTGAATCTAGGTCTGCAACATGGGTTCCTCACCACAGTGCTCATTCAGGCAGTTGTCTCACAGCAACTAAATGAACATTAACCACAGGGCAGACTCTGGAGCAACAGGGCAGACCCCACTCTCATGGAGCTGATAGCCTGGTGTTCCAGCTCTATCTCCTGGTATTCTCTCTATTATCCCCAGACCCTGCTTAGGGAAGAAATGCAGCTGGGCATGTGTAAAGA
>NW_027921311.1:0-228 GCF_054177405.1 Leptonychotes weddellii
TCTCTATCTGGAGGACTTCAAAGTAACAAAACTTCTAATATGTAGCTTTTGAAGGACATGTAGTTCCAGTTACTGAACTTCAGAAGGACAGTTTGAGATATATACCATCTTCCTTGGACTTACCTTCTGATGTTTCTTTTTTTTTTTAATTTTTTTATTCTTATGTTAATCCCCATACATTACATCATTAGTTCTAGATGAAGTGTTCCATGATTCATTGTTTGTGCA
>NW_027921312.1:0-228 GCF_054177405.1 Leptonychotes weddellii
CCCAGATCTGCTGGTTCCCTGACCATGGCATTCCCAGCCTCCGAAACAGTGAGAAATAAATCTCTGTCCTTTATAAGCCAACCAGGCTATAGTGTTTGTTTTTTAGTATTTTTGTGATAGCTGCTCGGATGGAGTGAAACAAGGGAAATTGGCCTAATGAGAGAAACCGAGGAGAGTTTTATGACAGTCGAGCTGAGCGCAGTTGGTCGGTCTGCAGTGAAGGCGGGC
>NW_027921313.1:0-228 GCF_054177405.1 Leptonychotes weddellii
AGTGCTTTACCACACTGTCAAAAATTACAGATGTATGGTGATGGATGTGAGCTAGACTTACTGTGGTGATCATTTCACAAAACAAATGCTGAATCATATGATGATGGGTGTTAACTCGACTTACTGTGGTGATCATTTTTGCAATATATACAAGTATAGAATCATGTGGTATCCCTGAAACTAATATAATGTTATGTCAGTTATACCTCAATAAAACAAAAGCAAGGG
>NW_027921314.1:0-228 GCF_054177405.1 Leptonychotes weddellii
ATATTGCCAAGGTCAATGCAAGTACACCGCACTGCCAATTATTATTTGAATACCAAAACACCCCAGTAACCTAGAAGGCTGGTTAAAGGTATAAATTCTTAGGGCGCCTGGCTGGCTCGGTCGTTAAGCATCTGCCTTCGGCTCAGGTCATGATCCCAGGGTCCTGGGATGAGTCCCACATCGGGCTCCCTGATCAGTGGGGAGCCTGCTTCTCCCCCCGCCTCTCCC
>NW_027921315.1:0-228 GCF_054177405.1 Leptonychotes weddellii
CCCAGATCTGCTGGTTCCCTGACCATGGCATTCCCAGCCTCCGAAACAGTGAGAAATAAATCTCTGTCCTTTATAAGCCAACCAGGCTATAGTGTTTGTTTTTTAGTATTTTTGTGATAGCTGCTCGGATGCAGTGAAACAAGGGAAATTGGCCTAATGAGAGAAACCGAGGAGAGTTTTATGACAGTCGAGCTGAGCGCAGTTGGTCGGTCTGCAGTGAAGGCGGGC
>NW_027921316.1:0-1374 GCF_054177405.1 Leptonychotes weddellii
GGAGCCAAAACGAGAACTGCCAGTGAATGAGGACAGAAAAGAGGCCAAAACCAAAGAATAAGGGTGGGTCACGTAGACACGAGCCAGTGCCTATTTCAGCCCTATTGGCCCAGGCAGGGCTCTCCGACTGAAGCATCCCCTCAATTCCTCTTGAGGGTTCTAGGGGCATGAGGACATTGGCATGAGAGGCATGACATGGGTTCAAGAGAGGGATTAATTCCAAGGCTACCAGAAGTCAATAGGACTATGACGAGGGACCGACCAGCCGCAACCTCCACCGTGAAAGAGGCTGGTGCGCACAGCCCCGCCCCTGCTGTTGACCCGGAAGAGCCCAGGCAGGTGTAACCGGATGTGACGCCCCCTGATTTCCTCCTCCAGATTGTCGGGCTGCACGGGATTCCTTCTGGGCTGTGCGGGATTCAATCTGAGGTACGTGGAACCGAGTCAGCCGAGGGAGGGGTCCCAGGTGCTACTTGGAGTCAAGTAAGATTCCAAATGAGAACTGAGGAGACCTCGTATCACAGAAATGAGGGGACTCATTAGATGAGAGCCCCAGTCCAACTCAGGGAAGCCCCGGACCGGTCTGTCAGGCTGACCTACGACACACTTCCTCTTTGGAGGAATTGAGGCGACAGCGTTTCTGTTGCGGGGCTAAGAGTTCCCTGACCTGCTGGTAGTCCGGAAAAGGCCCCCGAGTGAGTCCTGAGGGGACCACCCACCCAGACAGTGGTGGACTCAGTGAGCCTCGGCCAGTGTGTGAGGCCTGGGAGGCCTCGGGCAGGGGCGGCGGGAAGTGTTGCTGACTGACTTCTGCCTCCAGAGTCTGAGGGAGGGAAGAGCTTAGTCTGAGGCAGGCGGTGTCCCGTCGGCAGAGGAAGGAGCCTCAGGCCCTGCGGGGGACTCCTGTAGGAGTCCGGGCGAGGACCCCGAGTGAGTTCTCATGCTTCCCCTGACCGCGGGTAGAGGTTGTGGTGCAGAATCGAACCCCTGTGGTCAGGTCTCCATGTCGGGCGGATGAGGTGTCCCCTCACTTCCTTTCTGGGCGTCTCAGACACGTGGGGCGTTGATTAGAAGGTGGAACCTCAGGTAATAGATGGCAGCGGGCACATCACCAACCACTTTGGTCCACCCTGGGAGGTTCCTGAAAGCAATGACCACGCGTGTAGGTGACTTCACGTCATCCTTTTGGGTTTAAGAGAGGTGTGAGGCTTGGTCTGAGGGAGTGAAGTCAGGTGGTCAGATGGAAGATTTCCAGGTGCTTAAAGGATTCAGGGTAAAGGGGGCACCTGGGTGGCTCAGTCGTTAAGCGTCTGCCTTCGGCTCGGGTCATGATCCCGGGGTCCTGGGATCGAGCCCCGCATCGGGCTCCCTGCT
>NW_027921317.1:0-228 GCF_054177405.1 Leptonychotes weddellii
AGCCCGGGGAAAGCCGGCGCTCCCCACGACAGCAAGTCCGGTTTGGGAGAAAGCCAGGGAGCCGGTAGCTCCCTAGCTCCACCCGGGCACACAGCTGCACAGGCCTGGGTGCTCAGGGCAGTGTCAGGGGCACCAGCCTGCAGCCCCCGGCTGTTGGCACAGCACCTGGGTCTCTCAGAGGCCATCTTATCCAGCCCCTGAACGACAGGGATTCCCGCAGAATCGCAC
>NW_027921318.1:0-228 GCF_054177405.1 Leptonychotes weddellii
ATAAAGCAAAGCAAAACAGAAGAACCTTTAAAAGAATTCTACCTTGGGTAGGACATCTGTCAATCCTAGTGAAAGGAATCCTAGCTCCCTTAAATGTGGGTGAAGAAAGATTCTCTTAGGGGCCCACCCCATCTTTTACAAATGCTAGCTCAAGATAAATCAGCTACAAAAATAGAGACACAAACCAAACCAAACCAAACCAAAACAAAACCAAGTCCTGTAAAATTA
>NW_027921319.1:0-228 GCF_054177405.1 Leptonychotes weddellii
AGTTATATGCTAAAATTAATACTACTTCGAGCCCAAATCCACTGTTCTTTTAATTATTATAAGACCCTAAAAACCTAGCAAGGATGAAAATTTTAAAAACATAATTAAACTTACCCCATTTAATGGATATGTTTTCCATCCTAGCTCTCCTAGAACAGTTGTTGTATCAAGCAACACAACTGGAATTAAAAAAAAAAAAACTTACATGAATTTTTCAATTGAAGCAAA
>NW_027921320.1:0-228 GCF_054177405.1 Leptonychotes weddellii
GAAGTTCACCAGTGACAACATTTCTTCAAAGAGTTCCGTGCAGGCACAGTATCTATTATGTGCCCCCAGACACCCACCAGGCAGCTACTCCCCGTCCCCCTGAGCTTTCGCAGGATTGCCAACATCAACAGGTTGGCTGACAGGGCCCATCTTTGCTACCAGAGAAGCCAGTGAGACATGCTGTTATATTTCTTGAACAATCAAATACAAAAAGATGCACACTAGGTA
>NW_027921321.1:0-228 GCF_054177405.1 Leptonychotes weddellii
AGAATTCCTCATATCAGTGAGATCATACAATACATGTCTTTCTCTGTTTGACTTATTTCGCTCAACATAATACCCTCCAGTTCCATCCACGTCATTGCAAATGGCAAGATCTCATTCCTTTTGATGGCTGCATAATATTCCATTGTATCCATTTTCTATGTAATGATTTTTTTCTTATCCTCCCATATTTTTTTAAATATTAAAATTTCAAAATGTCCTTACCCCTTA
>NW_027921322.1:0-228 GCF_054177405.1 Leptonychotes weddellii
TCTCGCGAGCATGCGCTCGCTCTAATAAATAAAATCTTAAAAATAAAAAAATAGGGTGCCTGGGTGGCTCAGTTGGTTAAGCGACTGCCTTCGGCTCAGGTCATGATCCTGGAGTCCCGGGATCGAGTCCCGCATCAGGCTCCCTGCTCAGCAGGGAGTCTCCTTCTCCCTCTGACCCTCCCCCCTCTCATGCTCTCTCTATCTCATTCTCTCTCTCAAATAAATAAA
>NW_027921323.1:0-228 GCF_054177405.1 Leptonychotes weddellii
AAAATGCCAGAATGTTGTCAAAGCAGTGCGAATTAAGAGAGAGCAACTCAATTAAGAGACGAATTACAAGTAGGTATACATCTGAATGACTCACCTCTGTACTCAAAAGTCCTTAGGAATTGTTAAGTAACCTGGCAAGCGTAAGTTAAGTCATTCAGTCTATGATATGGCCCCATAAATGACAGTGGATGGTGGCCTATCACACTGTTTTCTTATTATTAATTTTTA
>NW_027921324.1:0-228 GCF_054177405.1 Leptonychotes weddellii
CAGACTATGCCTTCGTGGGCTGAATGCCGTGCAACTGGAAAACTGTGTAGTTCTTCAAACACAGCACTCCATTTCCAGTGCCCTACTCTGAGCATAGCGTTTCTCTGTCTGGAATGCTCGTTTCCTGCACCCCCTCCCTCCACATTATTCAGATAGTCAGCTCAGTAGAACTCTTCAGAATTCTGTGTCTCCTTCACCTGGAAGCCTTCCATGACTCCCCAGTCTGGG
>NW_027921325.1:0-228 GCF_054177405.1 Leptonychotes weddellii
CGTGCCAGCACCCGCTGACTCTGTACCGTCTTCTGGAAGCCTCCGTGGCTCCTCCAGGACCACCAGCAGCAACTCCATCCAGCGGCCACCTGAGGGCCTTTGGCCACACTCGGTGGCCTTTGCGTCTTGCCTCCTGCCCTGTTCACTGCGCCCCCGACACTGTGCCCTGGGCTTCCAGTTCCACAGCAATTAACTTGTTTCATCTTTGCAACAGCCCCGTTTTACTAA
>NW_027921326.1:0-228 GCF_054177405.1 Leptonychotes weddellii
AGATTACATTCCTTAGTACATTCTCCTCGAGTCAGCTCCTAACTTCCCGAGAGACTGCAGTCAGGTGGGTGGTAGCTGACCTACCTTCTTTGAAATCATCTTATGATTGGCAGGTCAGGGAGATGTCTGGTGTGCAGCTCACTAGGTTCTCAGAATAGCTGCCTTCAGGACGGAGGTTTTTTCCTCCTCTTCTTTTTTGGATACTCATGGCTTCCTTCCATTTCAGAA
>NW_027921327.1:0-1374 GCF_054177405.1 Leptonychotes weddellii
CTTCCAGGTCACTTATTCTCTCTTCTGCCTCAGTTACCCTAGCTGTTAGATTATCTAGATTGGATTGGATCTCATTGATAGCATTTTTAAGTTCTGCCAATTCACCTTTTATTTCTGCCCTTAGAGACTCTAAGTTGCCATTAATTGATTTCTCCATTCTAGCCATTGTCTTCACAATTGCTAGGCTGAATTCCATCTCCGACATCTTGGTTATATCTGCATCCATTTGTAAATCTGCAGCATAAATCATAATCTCTGAGTCTTTTCTGTTTTGGGGACTCCTCCTCCTAGTCATTCTGTTGATGGGTATTTGAGAGAATGTATAGAGTCCAAATTATTGACCAGAACCCAAGCAAGATGCACCTGTTTTCTTGGGACCTTAGGGTTGCTGGCCTCTTGTTTTCCTAGCCTGTCTTCTGTGGAAGGGGCCTGCCGCACTGTTACTCAGGTAACCCTGTTCGGGCGGAGTTGCCCTGCGCCCCTGTGGCGGGGGATGGGTTCGGCAGGAATCAGTTTTGGGGGCTTTTGTTCTTTGGTGGCTTTCCGCATCTCTTCTGCGAGTCAGAGCAGAAGAGACCGTTTCCAACCCTCTGCCTCAGAGCAGAGAGACCTCAGTCTGTTCTTCAGTGAGCTCTCCAGGCCACACTGTCTCAGTTTCTGTCCGTGCTGCTATAAACTGCAGCGTCCTGGGTTGTGCGCTCCTCCGCAGCGCTCCCAGTCCTGCCTCCAGGTCGGGGCACGTCTCTGCCCTTTGTGCTTCTAAAACCGCCAGCCGCTCCCAGTTCGTGCGTGCGCAACCCCGCAGCTCTGGTTTCTGCCCTGGGGGCTGCAGTTTGCCCATGCGACCCTGCCGCTCCGGGTTTCCACCCCAGGGGCTGCCCTAAAGTCCTTTCCCTGCCGCTACTGGTCTGCGAGTCTGTGCCCTGTCCACAGCGCAGGAGGCTGTAACTCACTGGCGGTGTAGGATCCCCATGTCCAGGCACCCTCCTGCCCCCGTTTATCCTCCGATATCTGCCCGCAGGATCACAGCTCTCCGCTTCGTACCTCAAAACCAACTGCCTGCGATATTCTGTTTGTAGAGATCCAGATCTTCTTACATCTCGGGCTGGTTTTGTGGGTGCTCAGTGTGGTCTGGTGGATATCCAGCTCAATTCTGGGGACCAGTTGAAGTAGGATCCCCTACTCCTCCGCCATCTTTCCCCCTGTCCTCTCAGAGTTTTTCTTTCAAAAAAATACTCCTGTCTCAAATTTTTTTATTTTTATTTTATTTTTTTTTATTCTTATGTTAATCCCCATACATTACATCATTAGTTTTAGATGAAGTGTTCCATGATTCATTGTTTGTGCATAACACCCAGTGCTCCATGCAGAATG
>NW_027921328.1:0-228 GCF_054177405.1 Leptonychotes weddellii
AAAGTTTTCAAAAATACATATGAAATTTGAAAGTTAGCATTTACAAACCCCCAAAATGAGCATACACCTATAAATTAAAAGAAGCAAAGAAGCTGTCTAGTCATTGATCATTAATTTTAAACTATGTGCAATAATCCTTTCATTGACACATCTATCCATTCATAAACGTTCACAGTACTAGTTTTATGCCGTAGGACACATAAAAACAGAAGAGTCCCTACTCTCAAA
>NW_027921329.1:0-228 GCF_054177405.1 Leptonychotes weddellii
AAATTCAGAGAAGAACAACTGATGATTCTGTTCAAGCCAAATGATCAAGACATTTTCAAATATGCCGTGCCTGAAACTGTACCTTCAATGGTGTGGTGCCTATGCTCCACCAAAACAAGAGAATAAACTAAGAAAGGAAGACATGGGATGCAGGAATAAGGGATTCTCCAAAATGAGAGCAGCAAATGAAATTCTCTAGGATGATGAAGACATACACCAAGACAATAG
>NW_027921330.1:0-228 GCF_054177405.1 Leptonychotes weddellii
GAAAAAACCCTAAGAGTGCACGAAATGGAAAAAAAAAAAGATTTAAAATATAGGCACACTCTGATTACAGGAACTCACTTTTTTAATTTTTTAAAATTGAAATATAGTTACAAATACATTGGAATATAGTTGACAATGTTACATTAGTTTCAGGTATGCAACCCAGTGATTCACTCTCTCTCTCTGTTATGCTGTGTTCGCAAGAATAGCCACCATCTGGTACAATAC
>NW_027921331.1:0-228 GCF_054177405.1 Leptonychotes weddellii
ATGTATTGTATGGTGACTAACATAACATAAAAAAAAAAAAAAAAAGTCCACGCAAGAAATGACAACGTCCTGAGACACTGGCTGAAAAAGTGCTAAAAAGGGGGATGGATCTGAGAAATAGATAAAGAACATCTGTCAGGAGGAATTAGTGAAAGAGCGGGTGTGGGGATTGAGAAAAAGTAAGGGGTTTAGGATCATATCAAGGTGAATATGATCATTAGGTGGTTA
>NW_027921332.1:0-228 GCF_054177405.1 Leptonychotes weddellii
GCCTAGAGCTAAGTGTAGGGAATGGGGGGATGGGGAGTGACGGCTAAGGTTTCTATTTGGGGTGATGATTGCAAAACTCTATAAATACACTAAAAAAAGCACTGAATTGTATACTTTAAATGGGTGACTTATGGTATCTAAATTACATCTCAATAAAGCTATTGAGAAAGGAGAGGCGGATGCAATCATGCATTGTATTACTTGGTGCCTCTGAAGATTGAATGCTAA
>NW_027921333.1:0-228 GCF_054177405.1 Leptonychotes weddellii
GCCACCCAGGTGCCCTATTCTGGAAACTCTTTTTCCTTGTCTTACTCATTGTAACCTTATTCAAAATTACGATTTTCTTCAAGTTGTTTCCACCTAGAGAGTCGTTTGCAGCTCAGGATCACACCTTGATTCCTTGGGTGAATCAAGGTTGAAGTGTTTAAAGGGAGGAAAATGCCCTGTAGATTTTACATACTTTCTCTTCTGGTGTTTCAAATATATTAGCCAAAC
>NW_027921334.1:0-228 GCF_054177405.1 Leptonychotes weddellii
ATTCCGCAAAATCAAAGTAATTACCTACGGAACCATTAAGGAAAGGTTTTACTTTTTCTTCCCCCATTAAGGAACCTATTTAATTTATGTAATTAAAACAAAAAGGAAAAGAACACTCCCTATCCCCCAAAACAAACAAAATCACCATTGTCAACATAGTCTCCTGTGTATGCAAACTGTGTGCAAGACACCGCTCTCCAGATTCTCAAAGCAGCATTCTATTTGGGG
>NW_027921335.1:0-228 GCF_054177405.1 Leptonychotes weddellii
ATTCTGGGGACCAGTTGAAATACGGTCCCGTACTCCTCCGCCATCTTTCCCCCCTCCCCCAAGCATACTGTGTTTCAATTCAATTCAGCTCAGTTCAATTCAAGTAGAATTTAGTGTCTACTTTGTGCAAGTTGCTTTATTTTTAAAAAATTTTATTTATTTGTTTATTTGAGAGAGAGAGCACGAGAACGTAGGAGAGGCAGAGGCAGAGGGAGAGGGAGAAGCAGA
>NW_027921336.1:0-228 GCF_054177405.1 Leptonychotes weddellii
CAATGAATGTTGTTATAGATGAAAAAGTGATACTTTGTTAATCTAGTTCCAACATATTCTTTATATGCATTATCCCTGTGAAAAGTTTTTCTCTGGGCCCTAGCTACATAGTCTGTTGTTTAACAGATGTATCCAGATCTCACCACTCTCTAACTACAAAGTAAGGTGACATTTTAAATATATATATATATATATATATCTGTGCAAGGCTGTATCACTATGAGATTC
>NW_027921337.1:0-1374 GCF_054177405.1 Leptonychotes weddellii
AAAAAAAAAAAGATCAGGACCACGTCAAGGATGCCCACTCTCGCCACTATTGTTCATCATAGTACTAGAAGTCCTAGCAACAGTAGTCAGACAACAAAAAGAAATAAAAGGTATTCAAATTGGCAAAGAAGAAGTCAAACTCTCTTTTCACTGATGACATGACACTTTATGTGGAAAACCCAAAAGACTCCCCCCTAGATTACTAGAACTCATAAAGCAATTCAGTAACGTGGCAGGATACAAAATCAATGCACAGAAATCAGTTGCTTTCTTATACACTAACAACACAACTGTAGAAAGAGAAATTAGAGAAATGATTCCATTTACAATAGCCCCAAAAACCATAAGATGCCTTGGAATAAACCTAACCAAAGAGGCAAAGGATCTGTACTCTAGGAACTACAGAACACTCATGAAAGAAACTGAAGAAGACACAAAAAGATGGAAAAATATGCCATGCTCATGGATCAGAAGAATAAACATTGTTAAAATGTCTATGCTACTCAGAGCAATCTATACCTTCAATGCCATCCTAATCAAAATTCCAATAACATTTTTCAAAGTGCTGGAACAAACAATCCTAAAATTTGTATGCAAGCAGAAAAGACCCTGAATCGCCAAGGAAAGGTTGAAAAAGAAAAACAAAGCTGGGGACATCACGTTGCCTGATTTCAAGCAATATTACAAAGCTGTGATCACCAAGACAGCATGGTACGGGCACAAAAACAGACATACAGACCAATGGAACAGAATAGAGAACCCAGATATGGACCCTCAACTCTATGGTCACATAGTCTTCAACAAAGCAGGAAAAAATATGCAATGGAGAAAAGACAGTCTCTTCAATAAATGGTGCTGGAAAAATGGACAGCCACATGCAGAAGAATGAAACTCGAACATTTTCTAACACCATACACAAATATAAACTCAAAATGGATGAAAGACCTCAATGTGAGACAGGAATCCATCAAAATCCTAGAGGAGAACATGGGCAGTAACCTCTTTGACATCAGCCACAGCAACTTCTTTCAAGATACATCTCCAAAAGCTAGTGAAACAAAAGCAAAAATGAACCTTTGGGACTTCATCAAGATAAAAAGCTTCTGCACAGCAAAGCAAACAGTCAACAAAACAAAGAGGCAACCCACAGAATGGGAGAAGATATTTGCAAATGACACTACAGATAAAGGGCTGGTATCCAAGATCTATAAAGAACTTCTCAAACTCAACACCCAAAAAACAAATAATCAAGTCAAAAAATGGGCAGAAGACATGAGAAGACACTTCTCTGAAGAAGACATACAAATGGCTAACAGACACATGAAAAAATGTTCATCATCATTAGCCATCAGGGAAATTCAAATCAAAACCACA
>NW_027921338.1:0-228 GCF_054177405.1 Leptonychotes weddellii
AGACTATGAAAATCCTGTGTTTCCTCAAATTTTTCTTTTAAGATTTTATTTTTAAGTTGTCTCTATACCCGATATGGAGCTTCAACTTACAACCCTGAGATCAAGAGTCCCATGTTCCATCGATTGAGCCAACCAGGCACCTCTCTTCAAACTATTCTCAATATTTATTGATGGCACTTGCCTGAATCCATTATGAGTACGACATGTATGAAGGGATTTTTCTAACAC
>NW_027921339.1:0-228 GCF_054177405.1 Leptonychotes weddellii
CAGGGACTAAAAACACTGCAGGGCCCCAAGTTTCACCAGAGTGGGTTTTGGACTGAGACGTTCCCGTGTTCTGAGAACAGATACCAACTGCCTGAAAGGCTCAGCTGGGCTCTCTGAGGCCCTACGAACAGCAGGGCCACTAACAGAAAATAAACCATGATCCGTCAACTCCAGGGGCCTATTCTGGAGCAAGCAGAGCAGAGCCCTGACAGAGGGGAACGACCTCGA
>NW_027921340.1:0-228 GCF_054177405.1 Leptonychotes weddellii
TGTGAGATGTTTCTCACTAAGCATTACATTCTGTGCTGTCCCCCCTTGAAATATTTTTCTCATCTTTTTTTTCCTCTTAATTTATTTTACTTTTTTTATTATTATGTTATGTTAATCACCATACATTACATCATTAGTTTTTGATGTAGTGTTCCATGATTCATTGTTTGTGCATAACACCCAGTGCTCCATGCAGAACATGCCCTCTTTAATACCCCTCACCAGGCT
>NW_027921341.1:0-228 GCF_054177405.1 Leptonychotes weddellii
TCACTTAAAATTTCTTGCTAAGGCATTTCTTCTTTTACCCCACATTTTCCTCATTTTCAGGTCCAGGTATTCTTTTTTTTTTTAACATATAGTGTATTATTTGCTTCAGGGGTACAGATCTGTGATTCAACAGTCTTACACAATTCACAGCGCTCACCATAGCACATACCCTCCCCAATGTCTATCACCCAGCCACCCCATCCCTCCCAGCCCCCACCACTCCAGCAA
>NW_027921342.1:0-228 GCF_054177405.1 Leptonychotes weddellii
TTTATTGAGGAGTTCTTGCACGAGGGGAAAAAAAAAAAAGATCTCAAGATAGAACTGGACACAAATCCGAATACAGCAAGGACAAGTGGGGATTTGTAGCCAAGGAGCAGGTGGGGGAGGAGTGGTAGAAGTGGATGGAGGATTAGTAGGAGGAAACATCAGGGATAGGGAGGAATTCTTGTTAAACATGGGATTCTTGCGGAAGGAGGCCAGAATAAACAGGTATCA
>NW_027921343.1:0-228 GCF_054177405.1 Leptonychotes weddellii
AGCAACATGGATGACTCTCAAATATATGAAGTTAAATGAAAATAGCTAAGTCACTAAAGACAGCATCCGGAGTAGCACTGTCCTGATTTTTTTTTTTTTATTCTTATGTTAATCCCCATACATTACATCATTAGTTTTAGATGAAGTGTTCCATGATTCATTGTTTGTGCATAACACCCAGTGCTCCATGCAGAATGTGCCCTCCTCAATACCCACCACCAGGCTAAC
>NW_027921344.1:0-228 GCF_054177405.1 Leptonychotes weddellii
GGGCGCCTGGGTGGCTCAGTTGGTTAAGCGACTGCCTTCGGCTCAGGTCATGATCCTGGAGTCCCTGGATCGAGTCCCGCATCGGGCTCCCTGCTTGGCAGGGAGTCTGCTTCTCCCTCTGACCCTCCCCCCTCTCATGTGCTCTCTCTCATTCTCTCTGTCTCAAATAAATAAATAAAATCTTTAAAAAAAAAAAAAAATGGGAGCCAAACATTTTGGCTTCCACCA
>NW_027921345.1:0-228 GCF_054177405.1 Leptonychotes weddellii
TTATTTAAAAAATTTTGTAATTTAAATTCATTTAATTAACATATAGTGTATTATTTGTTTCAGGGTGTATGCATACCTTTACGACAATATCACAACGTTTTATTTACTGTTGCTTTGTATTAAGATTTGAACTTTGGAAGTATGACCTATCACCTTTGATTTTCTTTTTCAAGATTGTTCTGGCTATCTTGTGGTCCCTTGAAATTCCATATGACTGTTAGGATTAGC
>NW_027921346.1:0-228 GCF_054177405.1 Leptonychotes weddellii
ATAAAGAAGATGTGGTATATATATACAATGGAATATTATGCAGCCATCAAAAGGAATGAGATCTTGCCATTTGCAACGACGTGGATGGAACTGGAGGGTATTATGTTGAGTGAAATAAGTCAAACAGAGAAAGACATGTATCATATGATCTCACTGATATGAGGAATTCTTAATTGCAGGAAACAAACTGAGGGTTGCTGGAGTGGGGGGTGGGGTGGGAGGGATGGG
>NW_027921347.1:0-1374 GCF_054177405.1 Leptonychotes weddellii
ACCTAGAGCAATCTACACATTTAATGCAATCTCTATCAAAATACCATCAACTTATTTCATAGAACTGGAACAAATAATCCTAAAATTTGTATGGAACCAGAAAAGACCCCGAATAGCCAGAGGAATGTTGAAAAAGAAAAGCAAAGCTCGTGACATCACAATCCCGGACTTCAAGCTCTATTACAAAGCTGTCATCATCAAGACAGTATGGTACTGGCACAAAACAGACGCATAGATCAATGGAACAGAATAGAGAGCCCAGAAATGGACCCTCAACTCTATGGTCAACTAATCTTTGACAAAACAGGAAAGAACGTCCAATGGAAAAAAGACAGTCTCTTCAACAAATGGTGTTGGGAAAATTGGAAGAAGAATGAAATTGGACCATTTCCTTGCACCACACACAAAACAGACTCAAAATGGATGAAAGATCTAAATGTGAGACAGGATTCCATCAAAATCCTAAAGGAGAACACAGGCAGCAACCTCTTCGATCTCAGCCGCAGCAACTTCTTCCTAGAAACATCACCAAAGGCAAGGGAAGCAAGGGCAAAATGAAGTATTGGAACTTCATCCAGATAAAAAGCTTCTGCACAGCAAAGGAAACAGTCAACAAAACCAAAAGACAACCAACAGAATGGGAGAAGATATTTGCAAATGACATATCAGATAAAGGGCTAGTGTCCAAAATCTATAAAGAACTTATCAAATTCAACACCCAAAGAAATAATAATCCAATCAAGAAATGGGCAGAAGACATGAACAGACGTTTCTGCAAAGAAGACATTCAAATGGCCAACAGACACATGAAAAAGTGCTTAACATCACAAGATTCCACCTCACACCAATCAGAATGAGTAAAACTAACAAGTCAGGAAATGACAGCTGTTGGCAAGGATGCAGAGAAAGGGGAACCCCCCTACACTGTTGGTGGGAATGCAAGCTGGTGCAGCCACTCTGGAAAACAATATGGAGGTTCCTCAAAAAGTTGAAAATAGAGCTATCGTATGACCCAGCAATTGCACTACTGGGTATTTACCCCAAAGATACAAATGTAGGAATTTGAAGGGGTACGTGCACCCCGATGTTTATAGCAGTAATGTCCACAATAGCCAAACTATGGAAAGAGCCAAGATGTCCATTGACAGATGAATGGATAAAGAAGATGTGGTATATATATATATATATACAATGGACTATTATGCAGCCATCAGAAAAATGTAATCTTGAAATTTGCAATGACATGGATGGAACTAGAGGGTATTATACTAAGCAAAATAAGTCAATCAGAGAAAGACATGTATCATATGATCTCACTGATATGAGGAATTCTTAATCTCAGGAAACAAACTGAGGGTTGCTGGAGTCGTGGGG
>NW_027921348.1:0-228 GCF_054177405.1 Leptonychotes weddellii
CTCTCATCAGAAAAGCGACCACTTTCTGGAAGGTAGGACGTGCGGAGAAGTGAATCCGAGGCGATATTCGGGAGGATAGACGGCGGGGGAGGGGCCTCCGTCGGCCGCTTCTGGCAAGTGATAGAGCCGCGGAGCACAAAATCGGAACTTTTAAAAGTCTGCTCCGCTGAGGGACGTCACTCTGGTGGCTAAGCGGGGGGTGGAACCCTCCGGGACAGTGTGGTCTCA
>NW_027921349.1:0-228 GCF_054177405.1 Leptonychotes weddellii
GGCGCCTGGGTGGCTCAGTTGGTTAAGCGACTGCCTTCGGCTCAGGTCATGATCCTGGAGTCCCGGGATCGAGTCCCGCATCGGGCTCCCTGCTCGGCAGGGAGTCTGCTTCTCCCTCTGACCCTCCTCCCTCTCATGCTCTCTGTCTCTCATTCTCTCTCTCTCAAATAAATAAATAAAATCTTTAAAAAAAAAATAAATAAAATGCAGATCTGTTTCCATACATCT
>NW_027921350.1:0-228 GCF_054177405.1 Leptonychotes weddellii
TAGAGCTACCATATGATCCAGCAATTGCACTACTGGGTATTTACCCCAAAGATACAAAAGTAGGGATCCGAAGGGGTACGTGCACCCCGATGTTTATAGCAGCAATGTCCACAATAGCCAAACTGTGGAAAGAGCCAAGATGTCCATCGACAGATGAATGGATAAAGAAGAGGTGGTATATATATACAATGGAATATTATGCAGCCATCAAAAGGAATGAGATCTTGC
>NW_027921351.1:0-228 GCF_054177405.1 Leptonychotes weddellii
TGCCACTCCTTTCTGGCCTGCAAAGTTTTTGCTGAAAAGTCGGACTGTAGGCTGGTGAGGTTTTCTTGTACATAATGAGTTGTTTTTCTCTTGCTGTTTTAAGATTCTCCCCTTGTCTTTACCTTTTGACCTTTCAATTACAATGTCTTGGTATGGGTCTCTTTGAACTCTTTTGAATTCTTTAGGCATCCTGGATCTGGGTGTTTGTTTCCTTCCTCAGATAGGGAA
>NW_027921352.1:0-228 GCF_054177405.1 Leptonychotes weddellii
GCAAATTAGATAACCTGGAAGAGATGGATGCATTCCTAGAGATGTATCAACTACCAAAACTGAACCAGGATGAAATAGAAAACCTGAACAGACCTATAACCACTAAGGAAATTGAAGCAGTCATCAAAAATCTCCCAAAAAACAAAAGCCCAGGGCCAGATGGCTTCCCAGGGGAATTCTACCAAACATTTCAAGAAGAATTAATACCTATTCTTCTGAAACTGTTCC
>NW_027921353.1:0-228 GCF_054177405.1 Leptonychotes weddellii
CGACCTGAGGACCCCTTGGCTCGAAGGCCGCAGCAAGGCCAACACGCGGCGGGCCCTCCCTCTCGGCCGCCTCTGCTGAGCACAGACTCACTCGGACTGACGACCGTCTCCGCCAGGCCACTGGCAAGCGGGACTCGGCTGTGGGGAGGTTGGCCCAGCACCTCCTGACCGGGAAAGCGATGGCCGTGAAGATCACTGATGAGACGCCACGGAACCCCTCCAGCCTCC
>NW_027921354.1:0-228 GCF_054177405.1 Leptonychotes weddellii
GGGCGCCTGGGTGGCTCAGTTGGTTAAGCGACTGCCTTCGGCTCAGGTCATGATCCTGGAGTCCCGGGATCGAGTCCCGCATCGGGCTCCCTGCTCGGCAGGGAGTCTGCTTCTCCCTCTCCCACTCCCCGTTTGTGTTCCCTCTCTCGCTGTGTCTTTCTCTGTCAAATAAATAAATAAAATCTTTAAAAAAAATAAAAATAAATAAATAAATAAAAGTATTCAGAA
>NW_027921355.1:0-228 GCF_054177405.1 Leptonychotes weddellii
GAGAGAGGGAACACAAGCAGGGAGAGTGAGAGAGGGAGAAGCAGGCTTCCTGCTGAGTGGGGAGCCCAAGGTGGGGCTCGATCCCAGGACCCTGAGATCACGACCCGAGCCGAAGGCAGACGCTTAATGACTGAGCCACCCAGGCGCCCTTTATTTTATTTTTTAAAAGTAATCTCTATACTCAATGTGGGGCTTGAACCTACAACCCTGAGATCAAGAATTGCGCGA
>NW_027921356.1:0-228 GCF_054177405.1 Leptonychotes weddellii
CAAAAACAGACACATAGATCAATGGAACAGAATAGAGAGCCCAGAAATGGACCCTCAACTCTATGGTCAACTCATCTTTGACAAAGCAGGAAAGAATGTCCAATGGAAAAAAGACAGTCTCTTCAACAAATGGTGTTGGGAAAATTGGACAGCCACATGCAGAAGAATGAAACTGGACCATTTCCTTACACCACACACAAAAATAGACTCCAAATGGTTGAAAGACCT
>NW_027921357.1:0-228 GCF_054177405.1 Leptonychotes weddellii
ACTTCATCAAGATAAAAAGCTTTTGCAAAGCAAAGGAAACAGTCAACAAAACCAAAAGACAACCGACCGAATGGGAGAAGATATTTGCAAATGACATATCAGATAAAGGGCTAGTATCCAAAATCTATAAAGAACTCATCAAACTCAACACCCAAAGAACAAAGAATCCAATCAAGAAATGGGCAGAAGACATGAACAGACATTTTTCCAAAGAAGACATCCAAATGG
>NW_027921358.1:0-12749 GCF_054177405.1 Leptonychotes weddellii
CATGGGTTAGCCTGGTGGTGGGTATTGAGGAGGGCACATTCTGCATGGAGCACTGGGTGTTATGCACAAACAATGAATCATGGAAGACTACATCTAAAACTAATGATGTAATGTATTGGGATTAACTTAAGAATAAAAAAAAATTAAAAAAAAAAAAGAATAAAGCTGCTATTATTTCTTTAATCAAGTTTTTATTCAATATAAAGCCTTGTGTCTTACAGCTCAACTCTGACCCAGGTCCAGAAACCTGTCCTGCACAGAGTGCCATGGTGAATTTTTACTCACTTTCCAGCTTCATTTCCTCTTCCACTTACTAGCCAGGATTCCTGGGTAGGAGCAATTGGAGTGGAAGTAATAGAGATTTTAGGATACATTCTTATAGATCACATCTTCTTGAAATCTGGTTTTGTATATTCTGTGCTTGGTTTCCCTGATGTGGTGGGAACTATTAGAGGTTCTTCAGAAATTCTCTGACTGGGAGTAGACTTGAATTTTATTGACTCCAGATATTAACTCCCCAGGTGTTTGTCTTCAGACACCATACCCTACACAGATCATCAGTGTGAGGGTCACAGTCTCAAGGTATGTTGCCTCATAAGTAGTGGCCTTTCAAGATGATTGCAGGTCAACTGAATTATCAGCTATTTGCTGTGGGACATAGGAAAGAATAGTTTTTCCTTCAGGAAACTGAAAATAAATGTTTACCATCTCTGCATGGTAAACCACTCTTCCCTCTATTAACAAAAGCAGCTGCAACCAATCTGACTTTTTTTTTTTTTTTTTTGGTGAGAAATGCCACAAAACAACATGTATCCCTAGCTCTATGGACACATGACAGGTTCTTCAAGTGATTTGTTTGGAAGTCGACTAATCATCACTTTGCCCAGTCAGAGAGAAGAACTCCTGCCCTGGGAAAACAGAATTCTAACGACTCCTTCAAAGGAATTCTTAAAGATTTGTTATTTTGCTCCCCTGCTTATCTCACATATAGGATGGTTTGAGTGATAGGCTGGTGTTAGCAGGAATAGATTTGGAAAACCCAATTTAGAAGTCCTAAATAGATCATCTGGAATCTCAATTTGCAGGATACAGTGGGTAGAAACTATTATCCTCAGCTTTGAGCCTTCAGGTAAAGGCTTAGAGAGGAAAAGTTCCATTTAACACCAACTCTGTTAACATGCCTGATTTTGCTCCTTCACCATATAAACTAAAAATTATACGTAAATGCCATACTCAGAATAGAGCATCTTAAAGAGAAATTCAACATTTGTTATCTTATATACTAGATCATATACAGCTTGTTCAGTTTTTTTTAATATTTCTTGCTGATTTCCCATTTATATAATTGGTTAGTAAAGTATTATTTTGTTCATGTTTTCCCTTGAGATTATACTCCAAAAATAGTTATTATATACATTTTGTCATACCAAAAATTCTGTGTAAAATACCTGAAACTTATGAATGGATTTGTTAGGAAATTGACTCACTTTGCACATGAAGTAGATGTAACTATTTATAAATATATTTACATATTGACATGCTTACATAGCCAAAAAATATAGGCGTGCATATGCAAAGTATTCAATTTTATTTTTGAACACTTACATTGTGATAGAGAGTTCATTTTAAAACACGAAAAATTAAGTGACCTACTATCTGCACTTACTGCCTCAAAATCTGAGCATTCTGGTGAAACTAGAATTCACAGTATCACCTGAAATACTGGTATAGGATGTATAAAAATTTAGGAAGAGGTACTGAAATGTCAATAGATGTGTGGAAAATGATGTAAGTAGTCATTTTTAAAACAGAGCTGGACCAGCCATTTCAAAGGAAGTGCATTGCACCAGACCTATTTTCTAAAACTTCAAACAGGATCAAACTGTCAACATTCCAAGAAGTCAGCAAGAACGAAAAAATTGTTTGAAAAGACTGATAAAAGTAAACTTCTACCTAATGACCACTTCACTTGACCAATCAATAAAGTACAAGTCTAGCCCTGCTCATTAGCACCAGTGAACTCTTCTCAAAAACAATTTACCTAATCTTCCCCATTTTTCATAAAAATGCTAAGTCTAATTCTGTAATCAGGACACTAATAGGTTTCTACCTAAATACATGTACCCCAAAGTGCATTTGTTTGGTCCCAAATAAATGCATGGTCTCTTGAATCAGTTTCTTGTTTTTCGGTTGACATTCCTGCTGTCAGAGGAGACATCAAGTTTTTCCTAATAGAGATTTTCTGAATTTAATGGAATACCAAATGCAGCGCAATACCTTCTTTTCTGAGTTACAGCCATATTATAAATAATTTTTGGTGTATGAGAAAGTAAACAGAACTTGACCACTGTCTCCAGCTATATACATTAATAATTAAGCTGGTTTAAAAAATGAGAAAGGAATTTTTTTAGCCTATCAGTTGTCCTAGAAAAAAAAATGCATTTTTGTAAATGTAGACACATTTGTTTAGACCACAAATCACCTCAGATTTAAGACAGAGTGATAGTTCTCTGCATTACCGTGTTATAATGTTACGCTTGTCAAATACCTGTGTTGATAATGATGCGGAAGTAACAGAGGTCGTGGGGATATAATTTTATTGTTATGTTTACGAGAGTTCATCTGTTGAAAAATCAACAATTCTTTTTCTATACTGTGTTTGTTTGTTCTATTCCTGTAAAAATCTTATCTTATACTGACAGACATGTTCCTTCCATTTTTCACTTGATTTGAAAACCTCTTCATCCTGTCTCTCTTTTATAATGGCTGAGTGCTTGAAAATAATGTAAGATTGAAAATCCTGAACTAAGTGTGGAAGTTGCACAAACACTGGGTAAGGCTTTGTCATAGTAAGCAAAAATGTTGACTGACTATATCACTGATTTTTCTATTTAGCAATTTATTTACCATTTGAAACATTAGGCAAATATTTTTAGAAATATTTCTTGAAAATATAGTATGGATATTTATAACTATATCTTACAAAATTTTTTACAACAGCAATATAAATCATTATTATATCTTTTAAAAGCCCTAAGGGCTGCCTGGGTGGCTCAGTTGGTTAAGCAGCTGCCTTTGGCTCAGGTACTGAGCCAGGGTCCAGGGATCAAGCCCCACATCAGGCTCCCTGCTCAGTGGGGAGCCTGCTTCTCCCTCTCCCTTTGCCGCTCCCCCTGCTTGTGTGCACTCTCTCTCTCAAATAAATTAAAACTTAAAAAAAAAATAAAATAAAATCCCTAAGGCATACATACACACAAACACACACATATACATACATACTAAATTGTGACACACTAAATTGTTTAAATGACAAGTAGAAATTTTTGTACAAGTTTAAATAATAAATCCAACCATGGATAAGTTCTCTAAAATGGAAAATTCATCATAAATATTATACAGCTGAAAGGAAGAATATTTGCCGCTCCAAATGTGTTTCTTCGGCATGGGGCTTATTTTAAGATGAGTATTTTATAACAAACAACAAACAGGTGAAGCTCTGAAAACTAAATAGAGGCTACCCTTTTGTAAAAGACATTTACTTTTAATAAGGGAAATGTCCATTTGTAAGGGTCTCTCCCCCATGGTACAAGGAAGAGAGGGATGACTTAGTCTCTAGAAACACTCATCAATAAAAAGGCAGAGACAAATCTCCATAACAACCTTACTCCTGTGTTATGTATTGGTTTGATAGGATTTTAAACCCCTTTATGACTTAAGTTATTTCAATCCACTTGCTATGACAAAGACAAAAAGCTGTTTTGATATAAAAATGAAACTACATCAGGATGTCATCAATTCATCTGTTCTCACCCATAAGAACTCAATAGTTCATCTGTTGAGGGGCCCCCACTGGGGGCTTATCACTAAAATATATGAAGAAGCAACTGTGACAAGAGACACTGACTATAAATACGAAAGTTTGTGAAGACAATCTGAAATCTGAGTGTGTTCAGTCTGGGCAAGGTGACACTTTGCAGATCTAGATAGTTCCCTAAAGATCTTGGGGGCAATTACCTCCTGCCAAGGAAAAGGCCACTCTCTTACTGGCAGTGGAGAAAGCCTTGCAGTTGTCCCACTAAGATCATCCTGCCCATCAACATCTTCTCTACTGTCCCCTAGCAGTGTGCCCCACCAATGGAGGACTTCTAGCTTTGTACCGGCAGCTGGACATCAGCTCTCAGTTGGCTAAGCCATGTCTCCTGAGTACCAACCCCTATAAAGGTACGCCTCAACTAATTTGGACTTTATTCCTTTCATCTCCCCTCGCCTGGAAAAACAGTGTGATGAATCTAATACTGACTTGGAATATGTTATATCTTTATTAGCTTATTAAGAGACATCATTCTGTAGGACTCTGGCTTGTAAAATTCTCACAGTGAACCTGTATTAAATTGTTGGCAAAGACCAACTCAGTCTCTATTATCCTGCCCCCCACCCCAGCAAAACAAAATGAAATAGCTTATTTAGCTACTTGTGCTTTTCCTGGTAACCTCCTATAACTGATTCCCCACCCCTAACATTTTTTTGTCTTCAGCCAAAAATGATATTTAAGGAGATGAGTTTGGCCATTTCAGAGAGTTATTCCATTTTCCTAGGCTCTCCCATGTATGGAGGAGGTAAACTTGTTATTAAACTTGTTTTTCTCCTGTTAATCTGTCTTATGTCAATTTAATTATTAGGCCAACCAAAGAACCTAGAAGGAAAGAAGGGAAAAAGTTTCTTCCCCTACACAAAGAGTTTACCTGTCTACATACTGAACTAATGATGAAAGTAAAATTAATTGAGCTTGGTAACAGATCTTCCAAGAAAAAACTGAAGGCTCTCAAGGTTAGAACAAAGGAAAAGCTTAATAAAAGATAAAGAGGGTTATTACATAATAAGGTCAAAGTGCTCCTAGGTGGTGGAGTCGGTTAAGTCTCCAACTTTTGATTTTGGCTCAGGTCCTGATCTCAGGGTTATGAGATCAAGCCCCACATTGGGTTCCGGGCTCAGCATGGAGCTCTCCACCCCTTTCCCACTCATGTGCTCATGCTCTTGCTCTCTCTCTCTTAAATAAATAAATCTTAAAAAAAAAAAAGTCAAATCATCAGAAAGAAGCACTAGAAATGTGCGTGCGCTTACTAAACACAAGCTCAAAATGTGTTTAACACAATGACTGACAGAAAATAAGGTAAAAAGACAAAACCACAATCCTTGTGAGAAAGTTTAACACATTTCTTTCAATAAAGGATAGATTAAAATATAAGTATACGTATAGATTTAAGCAACACAATCAACAAGCTTTGTGTACATGTCATTTTTAGAAGACTGCATCAAAAGCAGCAGTATAGGGACGCCTGGGTGGCTCAGTCGGTTAAGCGTCTGCCTTCAGCTCAGGTCATGATCCCAGGGTCCTGGGATCGAGTCCCGCATTGGGCTCCCTGCTCCGCGGGGAGCCTGCTTCTGCCTCTGCCTCTCTCTCTCTCTTTCATGAATAAATAAATAAAATCTTTTAAAAAAAAAAAAGCAGCAGTATACATGAACTTTTCAAGCACACAGAAAAACTTTAAAATGAACTCCACAGTAAGACGTATGTTAATGAAGGACAGTTAGAAGAGAGGCAGGCAAGGACAAGGGGCACCGCCCTAAGAGGAAACCACCCTTAAAAGGATTTTACACCACCCTAGAAGGAGCCCTCCACCCTTTCCCATGTACAGGGAATTAGGTAGTGAACAACTACCTCACAGGTAGATGAGCCTATGGACAAAAACCTATTAGGTGACAGGAGCAGGGAAGGTTAATCAGATTAAAACAGCCCACCAACATTCTCATAAAAACCCCTAGATTTAGTAACTCCAGTGGCAACCCTCTTGGGTCCCCTCCCTCTTCAGGAGCTCTGCATATTGCCCCATAAATTTTGCTTTACTATCACTCAATAAACTTTGCTTTGTTGCCCACCACTTCTCCTCTGGTCTACCTCTCCATTTTTTGAAGCTGCATGACCAAGAACCTTGGGCACTAAAGGAAAAGAAATCCTGCAAAGATGTTATCCAATAAAGTATACTTACCACCTGATAAAATATAATAGGACCCTTAATGGTGAAAAATGGAAAGTATTTGAAATAAGAACAAAAATGAAAGATGAGTGTCTGCTTCTCTTGAACATTTTACTGGAACTCTTAGCTAGAAGGCAAGTACAGATGAACAGAATTTGTTACCCCAAATTATGCCTCTTTTGCGTAAGGATTATTTAAGGCTGATTATTTTTAAGAAACATACAGAAGCATTGAAAAACCAAGAAGTTACCCTTTTGTAAGAGAAATTTGCATTTTCTAGGGTAATCTTCATTTGCAGAAGTATCTCCCTCTCTGTAGTGGTCTTGAAGAGGGGGATCATTCTAAATCTGTAGAAACTTATCAATGAAGAAGACAAAATCTGCATAACAGCCTTATGTTTGTTTACTATGCTTTGTCTGCAAACCTCCTTTAAGGCTCCTCCTACCCAAATGTTTTTTTGTCTTTAGCTGGAGATGGTGTTTAAGGTGATGGCTTGGGCCATTTTGGGGAGTTACTCCATTTTTCCAGTTATCTTCCATGTATACAGGAAGTATACACATTATTAAACTCCAGTTTTGTTTTTCCATCTATTTAAACTTTGTTAAACTGCCATTTTATTACAGGGGGTCCCAACTGAGAACCTGGAAGGGCAAAGGGACAATTATTGTTCCTCCTTTATTCAAGTTATTAAAAGATAAGTACTGAGTGATGTGAAGAACAAAGGCAAAAGGAAAGAAAAAAAAAACTTCCTTACACCTTACAGCCCCTTGATGAGTCCTTAAGACAGGCAGGATGACCTTCCTCTAGGAACTTAACTGCCTCAATGTTCATACTTTGCTAACGGCAAGAGGCAATCTTAGCTTAACATTATCCCAACCTCCGGGATCCTTTAAGTCTCCTTAAACACATAAAAATTCCTCTGGAAACTTCCTTTATCTTTAGCAGACACCCCACAAAGATATATGTTAGCAACCATCTTTCAAGCATATGGTCCCCTGATATACATCTGAAGGGTCTCATGACTGAAGAAAAGGTCATTTACTACTGTTCAGTAAAACCTAACAGCTAGCCCCTCAAGGTCCTGGAAACCTTGCTTCCAAAATTTATCTTAGAGACTTACTCTATCCCTAAACTCCTCCCAACTTGAAAGTATATAATTAGCCACTCATCACAACCCCAGTGCAGCTCTTTCTGCCCATGGGGATCCTGTCCCCATGCTTTAAACAAAACAAAACAGAACAAACATCTTTTTGCACCAAACACACTTCTAGAATTCTTTCTTGACTGTTTACTCCTAAACCCCAACATTTCCACATAATTAAGAAAAAAACAGTTATTTATGCATGGAAATTTTCTACAGTCTACATAAAATCTAATAAAATACGAGTTTTGCTAAGCTAATTATAAAATACATAGAGAGAAACTAATTGTATTTCTATATAGCAACCAAAAAGATTTCAAAATTAGAATTTTAGAAAGACAACATTTATATTACATCAAAAAATAAGGGCCACCAGAGTGGCTCAGTCAGTTAATCATCTGACTCAATCTCAGGGTCATGAGTTCAAGCCCCACCTTGGGCTCCATGCTGGGTGTGGAGCCTGCTTAAAAGATATATAATATACATAATATTTACTATTTAATACTTAATATTATACATGTGTATATAATATACATTATATATAATTATTATTTACAACAAATAATATTGTATTATTGTGCATATATATATACACACACACACACAATATAAATGAATCAATTCAACAAAAATGTTCAGTTCAACAAACATGTTTAAGTCCTGAAAAGAAAAAAAATAAATTGCTTTTAAGGACATCAATAAAAACTTAAAAGAAGAGATGTACAACATTCATGGTTTGAAGTCTAAAAGTTAAAAATATGTATATTCCCAAAATTGATCAAATATTCTATGTAACTCTATTCAAATCCCCACCACCTATTTATTCTTTTTTTTGTTTTTGTGTTTGGAAACATGACAGGTCTATCAGAAATTGTATATAAAAATATAAAAGTTCAAGAACAGACCTGACACACTCAAAGACCCAAAAGGGGAGAACTGTCCTATCATATAAAAAGATATAGTCAAAATTGAAGAATTTAACACAGTGTGATATTGTCATAAGAAGAACAAGGAAACAGAATAGAGTGCCCCCAAGCAGCCATGGATATATCAACACCAGATAAATGAGAATTTTTACAGGTTACTGTGCAAAGAGTTTAGATGGCATGACATGTGGTTTCTATAAAAAATATATTGAGCATTTGGGGTGCCTGGTTGGCTCAGTCATTAAACGTCTGCCTTCAGCTCAGATCATGATCCCAGGGTCCTGCGGAGGGGGAAGGGGGAGGGGAGGGAGGAGGGGGAAGGGGGAGGGGAAGGGGGAAGGAGGAGGGGAAGGGGGAAGAGGGAAAGAGAGAAAAGGGAAGGGAGAGAAAGGAGGAAAATATAGCTGCCGTTTTGTAAAGTGCCTCAGAGATTCACAAAGTGCATGGCTCACCTGGATCCATAATATCTCTGCGGCTGTAGCAATGTCTCTATTGTGACAGACCCTGACTGTCCTGGTTATAAGGAAAACCATCCATAGGATTCCTGTAGCACAGCAATAAGGTTTATCTAAACTCAACTACTGTTTGGAGTCATTAAACTCTATAAAGCAACCATTTCTTGATATATTGATTTGATACTTTCTGCAGGACAGATATTTATAAACATGAGCACAACAGAGTTCCCTCCACCATGAAATATATCCAGTGACCCAAAATAAAATTAAAATTGAAAGGAAGGAAGAAAGGAAAGGAAGGGAAGGGAAACTGATTCTCAATATCCAAAATACCAACTGAAGAACTAAAAACTGTTAAACAGCTTTCTCTCAGATATTCTATGAATTAAAAAAGAAAACACTGTAGAAACTCCTTAAAAGTTCTTACACTACTTATTACAAACATCCAGTGATGATATAAGTTTGAGAATAGAAGTTTATACTGAATGAGATACTATAAATGGACAGGCAGCCAGCATTTGGGAAAAAACGGTAAACTCCCAGATTGCCTGCGACCTGTTAAAAAATAAATTAATAAATCTAGTGATGAGTTAATAACTCTGTTACTTCCTAAATAGTAGTAAAGAACCTACAAATGATTTGTGTCTAGGTTGTTGATTTTTACCTGTTACATGCTCCCTATGTTTAGCCTGCTTATGAAAGACTCTTGAAAATAGTAACATTTAATTAAAATAGGATACACTTTAGGTCTCAATATAGCTGTATCTTTTTAACACATGATCCACTATAGAGAGTATTTTAGAAAGCATTTTTTAAAGTTTCAGGCATATTCCACATTTTAAAAATGATCTCTCTCCAAATGTCTTGAATTCATACTATGTTTGTAGAACTAAACTATCTTAAAAGTCACTTGAGAAATTCACTTGCCTAAAATTCACCAGAAAATACTGCAACCAAAAAGAAAGTACATGATGAAGTAAGACAAATACATTAGAAACATTAGCATCAAGTCAAATCGCATGGTTTGGTCTTCTTACCAGCACCAAAGGTAAGACTGTCCAAGTTTTCTTCTCAGCTCTCCCAGGCTGGGACAGGAGCAGAAGTGGGAGTATTTCACCTCAAAAGTTATCAACAAACACCAAAAATGGCATCACATACTTCAATTTTCCCTTCCACCAGATAAAAATCTTTTTATCAGTCTCCTGAGTAGTCTGAGTGGTCTACAACTACTCAGTCTTTGGATATGCACCACTCTACCACATTTATAGATATTAAGTACTTGTTTGTTTTTACTTTTATTCAAATTAAAACCAACTATTCCAACAGTATCAGAATTTCTTTAAACCTTGACTTTTCTTAAAATCAAATTCATTATTTTCTAATGGAAAAACATCCTGTGCTATGCTTTTCTTAGTAGCAGCTTTATTAGTTCAAAAATATGCACTTAACATTCAACTTCTGAGAAAAATTCTATAGGGCAATGCATGCATTCATTTTCCTAGGGAAATAACATTCTGATGGAAAAGAAATTAAGGTTAAAAAAAATGAAATCTGAAGCAGTACCCTAGAATCCAATAGTTCAAAATAAATAACCTAAAGATTTATCTGACTTCAACACATTCATGCAAGAGAATGTCAGGGAATATCAGATTCAAAGAAGGTATATTTCTGTGTATTGGTAGAGGACGATGAGTTTACCTCCAAGACATTAATTTTTTTGTATGAATCTATACATATGTGCCCAACCCAATTTAAAGTTCAACACACAGAGCATGCAATTACCTTCTGAGAATCAGATTCCAAGTAACTTGAATTTCATACCTGCCAGCACGCTTACTTAATACTTTGAGACATATTAGGATTTTACATTTGAAAAGTTCCTCACATAAGTGATTCTGAAGATGCTTTTATTTTGCAGCCAAAAAAAAAAAAGAAAATACATAAGCTTCCTATTTAGAACTTTTTAAAAAGTAATTATTGATTTATGATAGAGATTAATGTTTATTTGCAGCTTTGGAATTATCTCCCCAATTAAATTAACTCTGTATGACTAACAATAGTATCAGAAATAAAACTTAACTTGGTACCCTATGTCTACATGTTGTGAATTAAGGATAATATCTTTCTATAAGTTATAACCCAAAGCATGTATCTTAGTGAAGTGAAATAATCCATTTCAAAGCTAAGTGATTGATCCTAGTAAGATTTCCCTGAAAGTCAGGGAAAGAGAATGTTAAACACTCCAAAAGCATGTAAACTTCATGAAGATTTTTTTTTTTTTTATTTTCCTTCTCTTCCTCAGTACCTATAATATTGCCTTAAATATAGCTGGTGTTCAATAAATATTAAATGGTTAATGGGAAATGGATGTTTCAAATATAAATTCATTATTTCCATTACTAGAGCCTGCAGAGGAATTTAGTATCCACATGAAATAAGAGAAGATAACATTTGATATTGCTTCATATTCAGAAATTACCCTTTGGTTATGATTTGGTTCAGAATATGTCTAAGTAGGTATTTGTGGAAAGGCGCTTAACATGAGTAAGGATTAAAATTAACCCATTCAGTATTTAAGAATGGTATAGTCAATTTGTGGATTAAACCATCTAGTATTGTGTGAAACTCAGGGGAGGGC
Organism: Leptonychotes weddellii; assembly: GCF_054177405.1. NCBI lineage: Eukaryota > Metazoa > Chordata > Mammalia > Carnivora > Phocidae > Leptonychotes > Leptonychotes weddellii. The sequence goes on from NW_027921358.1 coordinate 11,196, forward strand.
AAGCTGGAAGTAGGAGACACACAGTGACTTCCCTGAATAGTTCAGGCCTTCTGTATATTCCTATATTATCTTATCATCTAACCTGTATTGAATATCCTGAGCATCTCCCAAGTCTGTGACCTTGCACTAGAAGCTCCAGTAGAGAAACACGAAGAAGGAAACTGGGTAAACTCATATTCACTGGCTTAACCTAGTCTGAGATAAAATATGTGGATGATAATAACAAAAGGCTGAAAAAAAAGTTCTACCTGTAGTGAGAAATCAGGGTCCAAAATAAGTGTAGATCTATACTGAAATATTATTCATCTCAACAATAATCCAAATCAAATTGTTTAAGTTTTAATATGGGATGTTTTCCCAAAATACCTTTGTAATTCATATTTATAAAAAAGAATGCCTTCCTATAAAAGAATCCTATTAATAGTACTTAATTTCTCAAATTTACACATTAGTTTAAATAGTTTATAATGTAAAAAACAGAAGTCTTAATACTATTTGAACAAAAATAGTGAAATGATACATTTTCATCATTTATTATGAATATTAATTTTAAAAATCTGAGTTTAATCACAAATATTGGAAGTTTACTTATCTAAGAATAAATATTAATGGTATCATCAATTTATATACTTGATGTTATCTTTTGGAAAATAACTTAATTCTTTTATAAGATCAATTGCTGATCTCCACATACCACATTTATCCACTTCTCTGCCCCTTTTTGCACCTGTACTTTTATATGATTAAAATATCCTATTTTCTATACAATTTGTAAAAATCTTAGTTATCCTTTACAAAGCCTAGCTCAAATGCCCTGTATTCAAAGTATCAAGTTCTAAAACTTCATTAAAAAATTCTTCACTGCAGCAGTTCCCCCTTCTCTGTACGTGATAGGACTAAAACCCTCTGTGGATGCCTGAAACCATGAAGAGTACTGAACCATATATGATGTATTTTTTTTTTCTACACATACATACCTTTGATACAGTTTAATTTATAAATTAGGCACAATAAGAAATAAATGATAAAAAATGGAACATTTATAACAATACATTGTAATAAAAGTTATAGGACATTGCTGCTATAAACATTGGGGTGCACGTACCTCTTCAGGTCACTACATTTGTATCTTTGGGGTAAATACACAGTAGTGCAATTGCTGGGTCATAGGGTAGCTCTATTTTTAACTTTTTGAGGAACCTCCACACTGTTTTCCAGAGTGGCTGCACCAGCTTGCATTCCCACCAACAGTGTAGGAGGGTTCCCCTTTCTCTGCATCCCCACCAACATCTGTCGTTTCCTGACTTGTTAATTTTAGCCATTCTGACTGGTGTGAAGTGGTATCTCAATGAGGTTTTGATTTGGATTTCCCTGATGCCGAGCAATGTTGAGCACTTTTCCGTGTGTCTGTTGGCCATTTGGATGTCTTCTTTGGAAAAATGTCTGTTCATGTCTTCTGCCCATTTCTTGATTGGATCGTTTGTTCTTTGGGTGTTGAGTTTGATAAGTTCTTTACAGATTTTGGATACTAGCCCTTTATCTGATATGTCATTT
>NW_027921359.1:0-1374 GCF_054177405.1 Leptonychotes weddellii
TGAAGGTCATGGGCTACCGTGAGGACCCTCGCCCGCTGCTGGCCCCCCAGCTGGGACAGCTGCAGCTGGGAGCCAGTGATGGAGGAGAAGGTGGCCCCCATGATGCTCAGGGCTGGATGGAGGCTGCAGTGGTCATCCACAGGGCCTCAGATGAGGACGAGGGAGAAAGCAACCTGACTCCGAGCAGGCCTGGGTGAGTGCTCAGAGTGCAGGGGTGGGGGTGCTGTCCAGTTCCTGCATGAAGCAGGTGGGGCTGTGGGCCACTCAGGGCCAGCTGGGAACATTTGGGAGTAGTGAGGGCACGGGGGTGGGGACGCCCTGAGAGGCAGCAGGTAGAGCAGACGCATGAGTCTGGCTTAGTCGGCCAGGCCTGGGTTCGAATCCCAGCTCCTCTGCTGTGTAGCCTTGGCAAGTTTCTTATCCTCCTGAGCCTCAGTTTTCCCATGTGCGAATAACACTCCTGCCTCAGAGGGCTGTTGTGAGAACTGGGACAGTGAGTTCAAATCTGGACTCTGTCGCTGATGTGCTCTGTGACGTCGGGCAGGTCACTCGCGCCCACCCTGTCCCTGGCTGGTTATGAACTAGGTTTCTCATTCATCCATTTATTCACTCATCCCACCAACATAGCTGGGCACCTACTCCCTGCCAGACCTCAATGGCCCCCACCCTGCAGGAGCTCCCAGTCCGATGGGGGAAGCGGACGAGGGAGCAGAAGTGACACCTTGTGTGGTGGGGGCTGAGGGCCCACAGGAGACCCCTGAGTGGCCAGAGAGGCAGGGGAAGAACCTGGTTTGGATCATAACATAATGCCCATTGCTTGAGCACCTACTGTGTGCAAGGCATTGTGCAAAGGGCTTGGCACACGCTATGTGCTGTAATCCTCGGAGACAACCATAGGAGTGAGTATGATTATGTTCCCCCACTTTGTAGGGGAGGAAACTGAGGCCCAGACAGGTGAACTCACCTCCCCTGGGCTTTGCAGCTGGTGGCTGAAATTTGGACCTGGGCAGTCTGACTCAGAGCAACTCTGGCTCTCTGGGCCTTTGTTCCTGCAGCCTCCAGGCCTGTCCCCAGGGACCTGTACCCTTGGCTTCCTTCCAAGATGACCTGGACGTGGCCTCCGATGAGGGCAGCAGCCCCAACCCCTCTCCACCAGAGGGGGAGGAGCCTCGCTGCCCGCCTCGGGAGCTCCGGGCCTGCAAGTGCCGGCTGGACCGCTTCCATGACTTTGCCCTGATCGACGCCCCCACGGCAGAGGGTGCGTCTTCAGGGGGCCAGCGGCAGGACACTGCCCTGTCCAGCTGCTGGCAGCCATCCCGGGGGACGAAAGAGGAGGAAGAGAAGGCTTCAGACCCAGGTTCAGAGCAGTCAGAG
>NW_027921360.1:0-228 GCF_054177405.1 Leptonychotes weddellii
ACTTCATCAAGATAAAAAGCTTTTGCACAGCAAAAGAAACAGTCAACAAAACCAAAAGACAACCGACAGAATGGGAGAAGATATTTGCAAATGACATATCAGATAAAGGGCTAGTATCCAAAATCTATAAAGAACTCATCAAACTCAACACCCAAAGAACAAAGAATCCAATCAAGAAATGGGCAGAAGACATGAACAGACATTTTTCCAAAGAAGACATCCAAATGG
>NW_027921361.1:0-228 GCF_054177405.1 Leptonychotes weddellii
AGAAGTGGTGTCACAGGCCCCACCCAACACATGGCCAGGTCTACCCCAGGGCTCTATTGTCTGCTGTTAGGAGCCTCAGGGTTTGCCTCAGTGGGCAGCCCAGCCCTCTGGCTGCTTCAACCCAGGACCTGATGTTCTAGCTTGTGAGCATCGAGAAGAGGCTTTTGTTTCTGGCAGGTGCAGATTCCCAGGAAGGCATAATCATACTTGGTATGAGGAGAAGAGCAT
>NW_027921362.1:0-228 GCF_054177405.1 Leptonychotes weddellii
GGGCGCCTGGGTGGCTCAGTCGTTAAGCGTCTGCCTTCGGCTCAGGTCATGATCCCAGGGTCCTGGGATCGAGTCCCACATCGGGCTCCCTGCTCGGCGGGAAGCCTGCTTCTCCCTCTCCCACTCCCCCTGCTTGTGTTCCTGCTCTCGCTGTCTCTTTCTCTGTCAAATAAATAAATAAATAAATATTAAAAAAAAAATTTACTGAATACCTGCTATGTGTCCACT
>NW_027921363.1:0-228 GCF_054177405.1 Leptonychotes weddellii
GAAACAGTCAACAAAACCAAAAGACAACCGACAGAATGGGAGAAGATATTTGCAAATGACATATCAGATAAAGGGCTAGTATCCAAAATCTATAAAGAACTTCTTAAACTCAACACCCAAAGAACAAATGATCCAATCAAGAAATGGGCAGAAGACATGAACAGACATTTTTCCAAAGAAGACATCCAAATGGCCAACAGACACATGAAAAAGTGCTCAACATCGCTC
>NW_027921364.1:0-228 GCF_054177405.1 Leptonychotes weddellii
TAACCCCCTAAAGAGCTTCACTGTATGGGGCGCCTGGGTGGCTCAGTTGGTTGAGCGACTGCCTTCGGCTCAGATCATGATCCTGGAGTCCCAGGATCGAGTCCCGCATCGGACTCCCTGCTCGGCGGGGAGCCTGCTTCTCCCTCTGACCCTCCCCCTTCTCATGTGCTCTCTCTCTCTCATTCTCTCTCTCAAATAAATAAATAAAATCTTTAAAAAAAAAAAAAA
>NW_027921365.1:0-228 GCF_054177405.1 Leptonychotes weddellii
TTTTTTATTCTTATGTTAATCCCCATACATTACATCATTAGTTCTAGATGAAGTGTTCCATGATTCATTGTTCGTGCACAACACCCAGTGCTCCATGCAGAACGTGCCCTCCTCCATACCCACCACCAGGCCAACCCATCCTCCCACCCCCCTCCCCTCTAGAACCCTCAGTTTGTTTTTCAGAGTCCATCGTCTCTCATGGTTCGTCCACCCCTCCGATTTCCCCCG
>NW_027921366.1:0-228 GCF_054177405.1 Leptonychotes weddellii
GCCCTTTCAGAAGTTGTAGGTATAGGGGCGCCTGGGTGGCTCAGTTGGTTAAGCGACTGCCTTCGGCTCAGGTCATGATCCTGGAGTCCCTGGATCGAGTCCCGCATCGGGCTCCCTGCTCGGCGGGGAGTCTGCTTCTCCCTCTGACCCTCCCCCCTCTCATGTGCTCTCTCTCTCTCTTTCTCTCTCATTCTCTCTCTCAAATAAATAAATAAAATCTTTAAAAAA
>NW_027921367.1:0-228 GCF_054177405.1 Leptonychotes weddellii
CCCAGCTTTGTTTCTCTTTTTCTTTTTCTTTTTTTTTTTAAAGATTTTATTTATTTATTTGAGACAGAGAGAATGAGAGAGAGAGAGCACATGAGAGGGGGGAGGGTCAGAGGGAGAAGCAGGCTCCCTGCCGAGCAGGGAGCCCGATGCGGGACTCGATCCAGGGACTCCAGGATCATGACCTGAGCCGAAGGCAGTCACTTAACCAACTGAGCCACCCAGGCGCCC
>NW_027921368.1:0-228 GCF_054177405.1 Leptonychotes weddellii
GCCAGATTGAATACACATCTCTACTGCTATTTTTTTTTTTTTTTTAAAGATTTTATTTATTTATTTGACAGAGAAAGACACAGCGAGAGAGGGAACACAAACAGGGAGTGGGAGAGGGAGAAGCAGACTCCCTGCCGAGCAGGGAGCCCGATGCGGGACTCGATCCAGGGACTCCAGGATCATGACCTGAGCCGAAGGCAGTCGCTTAACCAACTGAGCCACCCAGGC
>NW_027921369.1:0-228 GCF_054177405.1 Leptonychotes weddellii
AAAACTATATAAAAATTTTAATCAGTGTAAGGGCACCTGGGTGGCTCAGTTGGTTAAGCGACTGCCTTCAGCTCAGGTCATGATCCCAGGGTCCTGGGATCGAGTCCCGCATCGGGCTCCCTGCTCTGCGGGGAGCCTGCTTCTCCCTCTCCCACTCCCCCTGCTTGTGTTCCCTCTCTCGCTGTGTCTCTCTCTGTCAAATAAATAAATAAAATCTTTAAAAAAAAA
>NW_027921370.1:0-1374 GCF_054177405.1 Leptonychotes weddellii
TTGGTGCAGTTGAAAATGAGATTGTTTTCTTCATTTCTTTTTTTACTCCTTCGTTACTAGTGTATAGAAATGCAATACATTTCTGTATATTATTTTGCATCCTGCCACCTAACTGAATCATTTATCAGCTCTAATAGTTCTTTGGTGCATTCTTTAGGGTTTTCTATAGTATCGTGCCTTCTGCAGATAGACACAATTTAACTTATTTCTTACAAATCTGGATGCCTGTTATTTCCCTTTCTTATCTGATCACCAAAGGCAGGACTTCCAGTAGTATGTTAGTTAAAATTGCAAAAATGCAAATCACTGTCTTGTTTCTGGTCTTAGAGGAAAATCTTTCAGTTTCCCCCAGTAAGTATGATGTTATGTGTGCGTTTTTAATATATGGCCTTTATTATGCTGAGGTTTGTTCTCTTCAAACTTACTTTGTTGAGAGTTTTTATCATGAATGGGTGTTGTACTTTGCTAATGCGTTTTCTATGTTTCTTGAAATGATCATATGGTTCTTATTCTTTCTCTTATTGATGCCATGTATCACGTTGATTGATTTGTGAATATTGAACCACCCTTTCAACACAGAAATAAATCCCACTTGATCATAGCAAAAGATTTTTTAAATATATTGTTGGATTCTGTTTTTTGTTAGTATTTTGTTGAGCATTTCTGCATCTATGTTCTTCCGAGATATTGGCCTGTAGTTCTCCTTTTATTGTCATGTCTTGATGTAGTTTTGGCATCAGGGTGATACATGCCTCATAGAAATGATTTGCAAGTTTTCCTTTTTGAATTTTTTGGACTAGTTAGAATAAATATAAAGTCTTCTTTAAATGTTTGCTGGAATTCTCCTGTGAAACCATCTGGTCCTGAACTTTTGTTGGTTGGGAGTTTTTTGATTACTGATTCGATCTCCTTGCTAGTAATTGGTCCATTCAAATTTTTTATTTCTTCCTGTTTCAGCTTTTGTAATTTATATGTTTTAGGAATTTATCCATTTCTTTAGGCTGTCTAATTTATTGGCATATACATTGGTCATAATATTATCTCACAATTGTTTGTATTTCTGTGCTGTTGGTTGTTATCTCTCCTCTCTCATTTGTGATTTTAATAATTTGGGCACTCTCTCTCTCTCTCTCTTTTTCCCTTGATAATTCTGGCTAGATGTTTCTCAATGCTGTTGATCTTCTCAAAGAACCAGCTCTTGGTTTCAGTGCTCTGTTCTATTGTTTTGTTAGTTTCTATATCATTTATTTCTGCTCTAATCTTTACTATTCTCTCCCTTCTGCTTGTTTTAGGTTTTGTTTGTTCCTTTCTAGCTCCTTTAGGTGTAAGGTAAGGTTGTTTATTTTAGATTTTTCTTGATTCTTGAGGTGGGCC
>NW_027921371.1:0-228 GCF_054177405.1 Leptonychotes weddellii
AAAAAAACAAATGGTCCACAAAACATTCTCCTTTCCTTCTGAAGGTTTTACGATGCATTGTTATCATTAACCAGTCTTTTACTATTAAACTTAAATGGCCAATTGACACAAACAGTTCTGAGACCGTTCTTCCACCACTGATTAAGACTGGGGTGGCAGGTATTGGGGATAATATTCATTTAGCCTTCTGAGCTTTCTGGGCAGACTTGGTGACCTTGCCAGCTCCAG
>NW_027921372.1:0-228 GCF_054177405.1 Leptonychotes weddellii
AATCACCATACATTACATCATTAGTTTTAGATGTAGTGTTCCATGATTCATTGTTTGTGCATAACACCCAGTGCTCCATGCAGAACGTGCCCTCTTTAATACCCATCACCAGGCTAACCCATCCTCCCACCCCCCTCCCCTCTAGAACCCTCAGTTTGTTTTTCAGAGTCCATCGTCTCTCATGGTTCGTCTCCCCCTCCGATTTCCCCCCCTTCATTCTTCCCCTCC
>NW_027921373.1:0-228 GCF_054177405.1 Leptonychotes weddellii
GGAAATCGGAGGGGTGGACGAACCATGAGAGATGATGGACTCTGAAAAACAAACTGAGGGTTCTGGGGGGGAGGGGGGTGGGAGGATGGGTTGGCCTGGTGGTGGGTATTGAGGAGGGCACGTTCTGCATGGAGCACTGGGTGTTATGCACAAACAATGAATCATGGAACACTTCATCTAGAACTAATGATGTAATGTATGGGGATTAACATAAGAATAAAAAAAAAA
>NW_027921374.1:0-228 GCF_054177405.1 Leptonychotes weddellii
CTTATGTTAATCCCCATACATTACATCACTAGTTCTAGATGAAGTGTTCCATGATTCATTGTTTGTGCATAACACCCAGTGCTCCATGCAGAACGTGCCCTCCTCAATACCCACCACCAGGCCAACCCATCCTCCCACCCCCCTCCCCCCCAGAACCCTCAGTTTGTTTTTCAGAGTCCATCGTCTCTCATGGTTCGTCCACCCCTCCGATTTCCCCCGCTTCATTCT
>NW_027921375.1:0-228 GCF_054177405.1 Leptonychotes weddellii
CTGAGTGTTGCTGGAGTGGGGGGTGGGGAGGGAGGGATGGGGTGACTGGGTGATAGACACTGGGGAGGGTACGTGCTCTGTTAAGCGCTGTGAATTGTGCAGGACTGTTGAGTCTCAGATCTGTACCTCTGAGACAAATAATGCAAGATATGTTAAGAAAAAAAAAGAAGAAGAAGAAGGTAGCGGGAGGGGAGGAATGAAGCGGGGGAAATCGGAGGGGTGGACGAA
>NW_027921376.1:0-227 GCF_054177405.1 Leptonychotes weddellii
CCCAGAGCTCCCGGGGCCCCAGGAGCCTGGATTCCTGTTTGCCAATGAGTGAGTGACAACTCCCACTGCAGGGGAGAGTCGGCCGCCTGCCTTCACTGCCGCTGTAGATTGACAAATGACCATCCCTCAAGAGCGCTTTATGGTTAGAACACTCCCGGCTGACCAGCAGAGCAAGAAGGAGGGGCTGGGGCCGGGAGTCGGGAGCGATCCAGGACCGGCCCCTCCCC
>NW_027921377.1:0-227 GCF_054177405.1 Leptonychotes weddellii
GACAGGGTGAGAAGATTGGAAAATAAAAAATGCAATAACGAAAACAAAAACACAAAATCAAGCCAAACCAATATCAAAAAAGATCAAAACCTCCCAATATTTATCCCAACATTAGTGTTATACACCCTCAACTAAAATTGTATATGACTTAAATCAGCGGGAGAAAAAAGAAACAGACACACACACACACACACACACAAATACTCATGCTTGTATATTGGGAATAT
>NW_027921378.1:0-227 GCF_054177405.1 Leptonychotes weddellii
CAGGACCCTGGGATCATGACACCCAGGTGCCCCTCCCCTCACTTTTCTATCACAGACAGAAAAAATCAATATAGAACTCTTGAGACCTGCTCACCTTCATTTCCTTATTTCTTAATGAACTGAGAACATCTACCTGTCTTTTGCTGGGGCTCCTGCATCAGCCTTTTATAACTGAATGGGAAGTGGGAGAGGAAGCCTAGGTGAAATAAATCAGATTGTGGAGGGAA
>NW_027921379.1:0-227 GCF_054177405.1 Leptonychotes weddellii
TCTCCCGCCCCCGCCCCCCCCCCCCCCAGTCTGACCCTGACTCTGTTCTGCGTTCAATTGTCTTTCTCACTCTGCCTCACACTGAGTAACTTCTACTGACCGATCTCCGGGTTCACAGACTCTTTCTGTTTCGTCCCCGTTCCGATACTCATCTCGTCCAGTAATTCTCGCTTATCTCTAATACATCTCTACTAGGGATTGTATTTTTCAGCTCTAATCATCTGTTG
>NW_027921380.1:0-227 GCF_054177405.1 Leptonychotes weddellii
AGCTGGAGATTTCAATTTATGGTTAGAGTTTAGAAATGACAGCTGGAGCATTTTCCGGACCTATTAAAACTTTTTGTATTAGTAAACTCACATATAAGAAAAAGACAAGGACTACCCAAATTTTACGATTTAAAAGTGGTGGAAATAAATTGATGAAATTTACCTGCACAGTAATGTATTTATGACATACTTCTAATACCTAAAACCAAACCAGTTAAAATACAAGA
>NW_027921381.1:0-1374 GCF_054177405.1 Leptonychotes weddellii
AATGGGGAAAAACTGAGAGCTTTCCCCCTAAGGTCAGGAACATGGCAGGGATGTCCACTATCACCACTGCTATTCAACATAGTACTAGAAGTCCTAGCCACAGCAATCAGACAACAAAAAGAAATAAAAGGCATCCGAATCAGCAAAGAAGAAGTCAAACTCTCACTCTTCGCAGATGATATGATACTTTATGTGGAAAACCCAAAGACTCCACCCCAAAACTGCTAGAACTCATACAGGAATTCAATAAAGTGGCAGGATATAAAATCAATGCACAGAAATTAGTGGCATTCCTATACACCAACAACAAGACAGAAGAAAGAGAAATTAAGGAGTCGATCCCATTTACAATTGCACCCCAAACCATAAGATACCTAGGAATAAATCTAACCAAAGAGGCAAAGAAACTGTACTCAGTCAACTATAAAATTCTCATGAAAGAAATTGAGGAAGACACAAAGAAATGGAAAAACGTTCTGTGCTCATTGATTGGAAGAATAAATATTGTGAAGATGTCAATGCTACCTAGAGCAACCTACACATTTAATGCAATTCCTATCAAAATACCATCAACTTTTAAGAAATGGAACAAATAATCCTAAAATTTGTATGGAACCAGAAAGGACCTCAAATAGCCAGAGGAATGTTGAAAAAGAAAAGCAAAGCTGGCGACATCACAGTTCCAGACTTCAAGGCTCTATTACAATGCTGTAATCATCAAGAGAGTATGGTACTGGCACAAAAACAGACACATAGATCAATGGAACAGAATAGAGAGCCCAGAAATGGACCCTCAACTCTATGGTCAACTCATCTTTGACAAGGCAGGAAAGAATGTTCAATGGAAAACAGTCTCTTCGACAAATGGTGTTGGGAAAATTGGATAGCCACATGCAGATGAATGAAACTTGACCATTTCCTTATACCACACACAAAAATAGACTCCAAATGGTTGAAATACCTCAATGTGAGACAGGAGTCCATCAAAATCCTAAAGAACACAGGCAGCAGCCTCTTCGACCTCAGCAGCAGCAACTTCTTCCTAGAAACATCGCCAACAGCAAGGGAAGCAAGGGCAAAAATGAACTATTGGGACTTCAAGAAAAAAAGCTTTTGCACAGCAAAGGAAACAGTCAACAAAACCAAAAGACAACCGACAGAATGGGAGAAGATATTTGCAAATGACATATCAGATAAAGGGCTAGTATCCAAAATCTATAAAGAACTTATCAAACTCGGGTGCCTGGGTGGCTCAGTCGTTAAGCGTCTGACTTCAGCTCAGGTCATGATCCCGGAGTCCCAGGATCGAGTCCCACATCGGGTTCCCTGCTCGGCAAGAAGCCTGCTTCTCCCTCTCCCACTCCCCCTGCTTGT
>NW_027921382.1:0-227 GCF_054177405.1 Leptonychotes weddellii
CAGGGAGCCCGATGTGGGGCTCGATCCTGGGACTCCAGGATCATGACCTGAGCCGAAGGCAGTTGCTTAACCAACTGAGCCACCCAGGCGCCCCTGTGACCCCATGTATTCTTATAATTGAATGATTCCCCAATCCTTTCATAGGATGTCGTTGGAATCGGTCTCCAGTTTTGACTGAAAGTCTTTCAGATGGAAACACTCCTCAATCCTATCTGATCCTCAGAGAC
>NW_027921383.1:0-227 GCF_054177405.1 Leptonychotes weddellii
GCCAGATGCACACACCTGTTGCGGGAGGCAACATGCTTAATTACGGGGGGCTCTCCGGCAGTAACTCATCTCAATGATACTCTGCCACACTGGCTCAAGGACGGTCCCAGAGGCTGCTTGCTGGTTAGGCATCAACCCTTTAGATGATGTATTAGTCTGAGTTCTCCAGAGAAACAGATATCGATATCAATATCTATATCTACCAAATTGAATCTCTGTCTTTCTCT
>NW_027921384.1:0-227 GCF_054177405.1 Leptonychotes weddellii
GACAGGGTGAGAAGATTGGAAAATAAAAAATGCAATAACGAAAACAAAAACACAAAATCAAGCCAAACCAATATCAAAAAAGATCAAAACCTCCCAATATTTATCCCAACATTAGTGTTATACACCCTCAACTAAAATTGTATATGACTTAAATCAGCGGGAGAAAAAAGAAACAGACACACACACACACACACACACACACACACACACACACACACACACACACA
>NW_027921385.1:0-227 GCF_054177405.1 Leptonychotes weddellii
TCATGGACCTGTGAGTCCTGGCTATCAGAGAAGTAGCACATTATATTTGATGCTGGTTCAGAGCATATACAGCCTTCTGAGAACCTTGCTCTAGCCCTGCAAAGTATTTCCACCCAGTAGGCACTGTAACTGAATCTTCAAAAGGCCATTCCACCATTCTGTCAAGCCAGTTGCTTCAGGACAATAAAAATACGGTAAGGCCAGTGAATTTCATGAGCATACGCCCA
>NW_027921386.1:0-227 GCF_054177405.1 Leptonychotes weddellii
GGGGAAAAATGTGACTCTGTCCCCATTCTCCCCTCCCACGCCTGTACCGGCCCTTCTTCCTCCCGTGCAGGAGGAGAACGGGTGGTTTTCCCTCCCTTGCTCAGCTGCCCCCCATCCAAGCCCACCACGATGCTCCAGGAACAGTTCTCATCCCTTCCTGGGGGCGAATGGTGCTCCCTCTGGCCCACCTGGCCACGTGTGGGCCACGAGATGTCCACGCCAGCCAC
>NW_027921387.1:0-227 GCF_054177405.1 Leptonychotes weddellii
AACATAATTTTAACAAGTATATATGAAAAGTAGAGAGAAACTTTAAGCAAAAATCATATGATGAAGATCCTTATATGTCAAAGATTTTTAACTGTAGCTTTTGAATATTGGGACATCCTTACTACCTTAAACAAGGGAATATTATGAATGGATTTCAATTTTAGAAATATGATGCAATAATAATAGAATGGATTTGAATATTATTGGACAAGAAACCCAGTTTAAAA
>NW_027921388.1:0-227 GCF_054177405.1 Leptonychotes weddellii
TGTTAAGGGGCACTGGGGTCTCTGCAGAGCCACCCACCACAGAGCAGATGGTCAAGGACACATCTCCTGACCTCAACATGAAATATGGAAACAGAGCCCCAGAGGAGGAAGCTAGAGGGAAAGAGAACATGTGGGAGCCATCAGTCATGTTGTAGAAGGAGACATCCCCTTCCTTGAGGTCCAGGAAAACCCCCAACCTCTGGGGAACTTGCCTACAGGATAGTAGA
>NW_027921389.1:0-227 GCF_054177405.1 Leptonychotes weddellii
AGGGTGGGTCAAGGAAGTTATTATCAAAAGAAAGAAGAAGGACTGGTCCAGGCAAGGTCACTTTCCTTTAGGGGGAAAAATAAGGGGTCTTATTATGCCAATCACCTCATCTTCCTTTGAGGAGTGGAGAAGTCTCATGTGGCAGACTCACTGGAGCTGATCAGAGAATTCTTGACTGATCTGTTAAGATTACATTTTGGGGGAAAGTTGAAGCTGCAATTAGATTA
>NW_027921390.1:0-227 GCF_054177405.1 Leptonychotes weddellii
GTAATGTATGGGGATTAACATAAGAATAAAAAAAAAAAAGAGAGAGAGGTAGAGCCTAGGTAGGAGTTGACAACTTTTAAGTAAAATCTAAAAGCAAGTTAAAACAAAAAAATATATTGGTTTACTGGGGGGACTGGGTGGCTCAGTCGGTTCAGTGTCAGACTCTTGATTTTGGCTCAGGTCATGATCACAGGGTCATGGGATTGAGCCCCACATTGGGCTGTGCA
>NW_027921391.1:0-227 GCF_054177405.1 Leptonychotes weddellii
ATGAATATGTAAATGCAGTAGTGAGTCGAAGAGTTGCAATGTAGCAGCCATCCATCGAGGCCCTATGGATGCAAGGATAACATCAAATTAGATGATTCTGGATCAGGGCTTGCAAACTCAGATACCTTCAGGGGCCAAGGAGATGCAATCCATGAGTGATGTGAGCCAGGTATAAAACAATAGAAAGGCGGTGGGATTGAGAGGGCTTGGAGAATACCCACCCTTAC
>NW_027921392.1:0-1374 GCF_054177405.1 Leptonychotes weddellii
TGCATTGATTTTATATCCTGCCACTTTACTGAATTCCTGTATGAGTTCTAGCAGTTTTGGGGTGGAGTCTTTGGGGTTTTCCACATAAAGTATCATATCATCTGCAAAGAGTGAGAGTTTGACTTCTTCTTTGCCAATTTGAATGCCTTTTATTTCTTTTTGTTGTCTGATTGCTGTGGCTAGGACTTCTAATACTATGTTGAATAGCAGTGGTGATAATGGACATCCCTGCCATGTTCCTGACCTTAGGGGAAAAGCTCTGTTTTTCCCCATTGAGAATGATATTCGCTGTGGGTTTTTCATAGATGGCTTTTATGATATTGAGGTATGTACCCTCTATCCTTATACTCTGAAGAGTTTCGATCAAGAAAGAATGCTGTACTTTGTCAAATGCTTTTTCTGCATCTATTGAGAGGATCATATGGTTCTTGTTCTTTCTTTTATTAATGTATTGTATCACGTTGATTGATTTGAAAATGTTGAACCAACCTTGCAGCCCAGGCATAAATCCCACTTGGTCATCGTGAAAAATCCTTTTAACTGTTGGACCCTATTGGCTAGTATTTTGGTGAGATTTTTTGCATCCATGTTCCACAAGGATATTCGTCTGTAGTACTCCTTTTTGAGGGGGTCTTTGTCTGGTTTGGGGATCAAGGTAATGCTGGCCTCATAAAATGAGTTTGGAAGTTTTCCTTCCATTTCTATTTTTTGGAACAGTTACAGAAGAATAGGTATTAATTCTTCTTGAAATGTTTGGTAGAATTCCCCTGGGAAGCCATCTGGCCCTGGGCTTTTATTTGTTGGGAGATTTTTGATGACTGCTTCAATTTCCTTAGTGGTTATAGGTCTGTTCAGGTTTTCTATTTCTTCCTGGTTCAGTTTTGGTGGTTGATACATCTCTAGGAAAGCATCCACTTCTTCCAGATTATCTAATTTGCTGGCATATAGTTGCTCATAATATGTTCTTATAATTGTTTGTATTTCTTTGGTGTTGGTTGTGATCTCTCCTCTTTCATTCATGATTTTGTTGATTTGGGTCATTTCTCTTTTCTTTTTGATAAGTCTGGCCAGGGGTTTATCAATCTTGTTAATTCTTTCAAAGAACCAGCTCCTAGTTTCGTTGATCTGTTCTACTGTTCTTTGGGTTTCTATTTTATTAATTTCTGCTCTGATCTTTATTATTTCTCTTCTCCTGCTCGGTTTAGGCTTTACTTGCTGTTCTTTCTCAAGCTCCTTTAGGTGTAGGGTTAGGTTGTGTATTTGAGACCTTTCTTGTTTCTTGAGAAAGGCTTGTATTACTATATACTTTCCTCTCATGACTGCCTTTGCTGTATCCCAAAGATTTTGAACAGTTGTGTTTTCATTTTCATTGGT
>NW_027921393.1:0-227 GCF_054177405.1 Leptonychotes weddellii
TCCTATGTGATGGGGCTCTGTTGTTAGGTGCGTATGTTTTTATACTTGTTAAATCTTAAATTAATCCTTTATCATTATAAAATGTTCATCTCTTTCTTAGTAACAACCATTTAATTGTTGTCTCAAAGTCTATTTTTTTTTCTTTGATATTAGGATAGTCACTCAGACTCTGTTTGCATGTTATATCCTTTTCAACTCTTTTATTTTCCACCTATTTTTGTCTTGGA
>NW_027921394.1:0-227 GCF_054177405.1 Leptonychotes weddellii
ATCTAGATGCCCATGCGGACCCTCACACGCACACGGGGCTCCCGCTGCGCCTCTGCTGAAGGAGGGAACAGGGAAAAGCAGCTCTGCTTTGGAGAGGACCCACTGGCTTCTTGACGAACTGGGTGTCAGCTGGGCTCAGGGCTGGGGCGGGCAGAGGAGGCACATTCCGGCCCAAGGCTGCACGCGTGTGCATGTCCCCGTGCCCGTGGGGGACCGTGCATGCACGT
>NW_027921395.1:0-227 GCF_054177405.1 Leptonychotes weddellii
GGGGGACACGTAAGCAATGGCCCATCACCCATCTAGAGCCGGTGTCCACTATACGGGTTGTATGAGAGAGAACACCTCATATGTGCTACTACGTGGGGTCAGAGCTGGGAGGGACCCTTCCCCGGAGAACCCTGAAGGTAAATAGCCAGGTGGACAGGGGTGGGGGATCTTCCTCCGCTTCAAAGAGGTAATATTAGATCGGAGATGGAAATTTGGGCAGAACTGAC
>NW_027921396.1:0-227 GCF_054177405.1 Leptonychotes weddellii
CCCATCCTTCTACCCATCTGTCCATCCATCCATCCTTCCATTTGTTGATCCATCATTCCCTTCATCCATCCATCCATCCTGCCATCTGTCCATCCATCCATCCTTTCATCCACCATCCATCCTTCCATCCATCCATCCATCTTTCATCTGTCCATCTACCCATCCTTCCATCATTCATCCATCCATCCATCTATCCATCCATTCATCCATCTATCCATCCATCCATC
>NW_027921397.1:0-227 GCF_054177405.1 Leptonychotes weddellii
GAGTTCTTGGTGTAAGCTCAGGCTGGAGCTCCACCTGAAGCTTCTCCCACTACGATCCTGCTCTAGTGTTTCCCCCACATGAGTTCATGTGAGTTCGTCACCGAGTAATGGGTATTGAGGGCACGTGCTGTGATGAGCATTGGGTGTAGAACGTAACTAATGAGTCATGGAACACTACATCAAAAACGATTGAAGTACTGTACAGTGGCTAACTGAGCATAATCAAA
>NW_027921398.1:0-227 GCF_054177405.1 Leptonychotes weddellii
ACAAATCTACACCTTTATTTACTTTTCATTAAATTTAAATCCTTGAGGGGTACAGCATCACACGGATTCTGTGGCCAATGGCTTTAGCAGGAAGGTTGCTTCGGAATTTGGCACGAACCATGCCACTGTTTCCATGAGCACGAGTTACTTTTCCCCAGATTACTCTGGTTTTGTTTGGTTTGCCACCAGGAGTCACTGTGTTGTTCTTTGCTTTGTACACATAAGCA
>NW_027921399.1:0-227 GCF_054177405.1 Leptonychotes weddellii
ACAGTTTTTTAGTAGAGTCTTTAAGGTTTTCTATTTATAGTATCATGTCATCTGTAAATAGTGACAGTTTCCCTTCATTTTCAAATTGTATGCCTTTTATTTCTCTTTTCTTGCCTAATTGCTGTGACTAGGCCTTGCAATGCTATGTTGAATAAAAATGAGTATAGTGGGCATCCTTGTCTTGTTCCTGATCTTAGAGGAAAAAGTTTTAGATTTTCACTGTTGAT
>NW_027921400.1:0-227 GCF_054177405.1 Leptonychotes weddellii
GTAATGTATGGGGATTAACATAAGAATAAAAAAAAAAAAGAGAGAGAGGTAGAGCCTAGGTAGGAGTTGACAACTTTTAAGTAAAATCTAAAAGCAAGTTAAAACAAAAAAATATATTGGTTTACTGGGGGGACTGGGTGGCTCAGTCGGTTCAGTGTCAGACTCTTGATTTTGGCTCAGGTCATGATCACAGGGTCATTCGATTGAGCCCCACATTGGGCTGTGCA
>NW_027921401.1:0-227 GCF_054177405.1 Leptonychotes weddellii
TGATGACAGATGATAACTACACTGATTGTAGTGAGTATTGCATAAAGTATAGAATTGTCCAATCACTGTGTTGTGCACCTGAAACTATTATAATAGTGTGTGTCATGCATAGCCTTTATTATGTTTGAAATGCAATCTTTCTAAATCTAGTTTGTTAAGAATTTTTATCATGAAAGGGTGCTGAATTTCAACAAATGCTCTTGCATTATTTATTGGCATAAGTATAT
>NW_027921402.1:0-227 GCF_054177405.1 Leptonychotes weddellii
CCACAGCGTGAGTGCATCTCCATCCACGTGGGCCAGGCTGGTGTCCAGATCGGCAACGCCTGCTGGGAGCTCTATTGCCTGGAACACGGCATCCAGCCCGATGGCCAGATGCCAAGTGACAAGACCATCGGGGGAGGAGATGACTCCTTCAACACCTTCTTCAGTGAGACGGGCGCTGGCAAGCATGTGCCCAGGGCCGTGTTCGTAGACCTGGAACCCACGGTCAT
>NW_027921403.1:0-1374 GCF_054177405.1 Leptonychotes weddellii
GGCATGTCCACAGTGGATTTGGGATATATTTCATGGTTATAATCTTCTCCCTGGGTTCACCAAAGTCCAGTAATTAAATGCACATGTAAATTATTTTTTTTTCCAGATAATGTTTGTTATGTGTGCTGTTAATGTTGAAAAATTAAAGTCTTTGGAGGAACGTTTTGTACAGTGATGAACACGTTTTACAGGAAAGTATACACTTCTCTGCTTTCTTAAACAAACTATTCTGAACATGATAATCTAATATTCTCGTGAGGAGTCGGAATTGACATTTTGGATATCAACTGTTTCATTACTGTGTGTAATATGTTCATGCCTTTTATTGAGGTGTGTAGGGTCTCTTTTCTGTTTGCTAAATGGCCTGAGGCACCTTACTTTTTTTTTTTTTTAAAGATTTTTATTTATTTATTTGACAGAGAGATAGAGAGAGAGCACAAGTAGGCAGAGCAGCAGGCAGAGGGAGAGGGAGAAGCAGGCTTCCCGCTGAGCAGGGAGCCCAATGCGAGGCTCGATCCTCAGACCCTGGGATCTTGACCTGAGCCGAAGGCAGCCGCTTAAACCGCTGAGCTGCTCAGGTGCCCCGAGGCTCCTGTACTTTTAAAGTTGGAGCTTAGCTTCTATTACTGTCATGTTCAGATTTGCGTCAGTCAGTGTGTCTGTGTAAAATTACATGTTCCTAGAGGCAAGGGGTAGATCTATAAAGTTTTCTTCACACAGCTCTTCGCATCGAGCTTATTCAAACAAGTAGTAGATTTCTTTCGACAGTAAAAATATTTTTTAAAAAGTGAAGTTACCTTTTAATTTCATTTTTGGGGGGCAAAAGGGAAATGCTAATAAAGTTAATATAAGGTAATAATTTTATATTAGTCTCTCCTCATATGTGGCCAGCTCTTGGGGCGCATGATTTAATCTACTGCATACTCGCACCAATGGAATAGCGATCTACGGGAATAGCTCTACCAATTATGGGTAATTTGAATAATCCTCTGCTTGCTGCTGGGAAAGCCCATTTTATGGTAATGGATGCTGACACTCCTCCCAGCCTGGTTCTCCCTGCAATGCTGTCTGCAATCATTGTCATGGAGAAACAGTTGGGTGTAAAAGAGCCCCATTCAGACAGGACTGCCGTACATTTTGATCCAGGGGAAAATGGGAGGAAACCGACACTTACTCTGACTGGAAACCGATGGCTTTCTGGGTATTACAGACTTTGAGCCCCTCGTTTCTCTCAATTTCTCTGAAAAAAAAAAATGTGTCAGTGTCCATTTGGGATGGCTTCACATCACCAGTGAGAATCTAACACGACTTTCTTCTTTCTCATTGACTTCCTCATCGAGCTGCACAGGAATTAGGAGGTGGAGGCCCTAGAAG
>NW_027921404.1:0-227 GCF_054177405.1 Leptonychotes weddellii
AAAAAAAAAAAAATCAAATATTTGCTTGATTTAGCTATTTAGAAAATGCTCTACAACTGCTCAAGACATTTTGTAAAACGTGAAATAGAAGTATTATAAGTAAAAAGAAAAAAATGCTATAAGTAAGAAAGCAATTTAAAAATGTACTCTCATGTAAGAAAATAGGTCATGAGACTGGGCCCTACGTAGGGTTCCACGCTCAGTGGGTAGTCTGCTTGAAAGTCTCA
>NW_027921405.1:0-227 GCF_054177405.1 Leptonychotes weddellii
GAGTTCTTGGTGTAAGCTCAGGCTGGAGCTCCACCTGAAGCTTCTCCCACTACGATCCTGCTCTAGTGTTTCCCCCACATGAGTTCATGTGAGTTCGTCACCTAGTAATGGGTATTGAGGGCACGTGCTGTGATGAGCATTGGGTGTAGAACGTAACTAATGAGTCATGGAACACTACATCAAAAACGATTGAAGTACTGTACAGTGGCTAACTGAGCATAATCAAA
>NW_027921406.1:0-227 GCF_054177405.1 Leptonychotes weddellii
GGGGGACACGTAAGCAATGGCCCATCACCCATCTAGAGCCGGTGTCCACTATACGGGTTGTATGAGAGAGAACACCTCATATGTGCTACTACGTGGGGTCAGAGCTGGGAGGGACCCTTCCCCGGAGAACCCTGAAGGTAAATAGCCAGGTGGACAGGGGTGGGGGATCTTCCTCCGCTTCAAAGAGGTAATATTAGATAGGAGATGGAAATTTGGGCAGAACTGAC
>NW_027921407.1:0-227 GCF_054177405.1 Leptonychotes weddellii
AAAGCACAGAGTAGCATCGAGGCTCAACAGAACTCTTTGGATCTGTGAAACTGCCCAGAAAATTTCAGAGGATAAAGGACTCCAAGCTGAATGTGTGCTGCTTAATGGCCTGTAGCCAGGGCAGACTCTCAAAATCCAAAGCACACTTTGTAGGAAAGGGGAGAACTGAGGTCTCTGTGTTCAGTTGTAAGAGTAAAAGTGACTTATTTCAGCAATCCACAGTGCGT
>NW_027921408.1:0-227 GCF_054177405.1 Leptonychotes weddellii
GGCGCCTGGGTGGCTCAGTTGGTTAAGTGACTGCCTTCGGCTCAGGTCATGATCCTGGAGTCCCGGGATCGAGTCCCGCATCGGGCTCCCTGCTCGGCAGGGAGTCTGCTTCTCCCTCTGACCCTCCTCCCTCTCATGCTCTCTGTATCTCATTCTCTCTGTCTCAAATAAATAAATAAAATCTTTAAAAAAAAAAAAAGAAAACCTTAAAACATTATTGAGGTACC
>NW_027921409.1:0-227 GCF_054177405.1 Leptonychotes weddellii
GAAAAAATAGACAAAGGACAAAAAAAAAAGAAGAAAATGCTTAAAAAAAAAAATTCAGCATGACTTGTTCTAGAGCAAAAGTTACAACTGAATACCTCAGAAATGAACAAAACAGAAACTTATTTAGTTTTTTTGTAGATCTTACTGTCAGGGACAGCTCAATCCAGGCTATTAAAGTATGTGATTGCTTAACTCCTAAAACAATCCCTAAACCTTAAAATTCAAAC
>NW_027921410.1:0-227 GCF_054177405.1 Leptonychotes weddellii
AATCACGCCTCTCTCCAAGGCTGCCTCTGTGTCTGTGCTGGAGCCGTGCCTCCCCCAGGACTGCCCTCCTCAGTGGTGTCACCCGGTGTCCCCTGACGCCTCCTGCTGTACAAAGGATGAGCGCTCAGACCATCTCGCCCCACGTTCTAGTGAATCGAATCCCAAGAGAAAAGCAACCTGATTATGGCCACAATGCTTCGTAATTTATCATCCTGGCAACCCACTGT
>NW_027921411.1:0-227 GCF_054177405.1 Leptonychotes weddellii
TTATAGATCTCCCCAAAGGGTCCTCACGTGATTGATAGGCGAAGCAAGCTGTCTCAGAATACTTAGAAGACATTAAAACCATTCATTAGGAATTCACACACATGATCCATTCTAGTATCAATTACCTCCCAAAGACATCACCTGCTACTCCTATTGCATTACAGGACAGGGAGTCAACATATCAACATCAGTGAACAGACCATTTAGTTCATGTTACTACCCATAAA
>NW_027921412.1:0-227 GCF_054177405.1 Leptonychotes weddellii
CAGAATTGTCTAGGCAGAAGGGGAAACAAGGAGGCATTAGTCAAAGGGTACAAAGTTTCAGATATGTAAGATGAATAAGTCCTAGAGATCTGTACAGCATAGTGCTTGTAATTAACTAAAATAATGTATTGTATACTTAAAATTTTGCTACGAGGGTAGCTCTTAAGTGCTCTTTTTTTTTAATTTTTATTATTTTTTTATTGTTATGTTAATCCCCATACATTACA
>NW_027921413.1:0-227 GCF_054177405.1 Leptonychotes weddellii
GGGATTCTGATTCCTGCAAGCATCAAGACATTACAGAACACACCAGGAGCACTGGGTAGGCAGTCAGGCAAGTGGAAGAGAAGGGTGGTTCAGAAGGACAAGTCAATTCTTCTCAGTGTTCTCTTGAGGGGGAGTGAGAACTGCCAGAGAGAGAGAGCTGTCTGCAAAAGGAGCTGCAAAGCAAAGCAGGGACTCCACACCCCCAGCTTGCTTTTAATAACATTTCC
>NW_027921414.1:0-1374 GCF_054177405.1 Leptonychotes weddellii
GGACTGGTGTCTCCTGTGGCCTCTCTCCGTGGTCTCTCTCCACGGCATGCAGACAGCCGCCACGTCCTGTGTCCTCACGTGGTCATCTTCTGTACACGCACCCCTGGCGTCTCTGTGTGTCTGCCTTTCCTCTTCCTCTGACACCAGTCGGCTTGGACTAGGGCCACCCTCATGCTCGCGCTGTAACTGATCACGTCCTTCAAGGCCGGGCCTCCAAGCACAGTCACCTGCTGAGGTCCCAGCAGCCAAGGTTTCAACGTATGAACTTGGGGGGTGGCGCACAATTCAGCTCAGGACCCCACCCTCTCCCATTTCCGCCCTGCCCCACTCTGCATCCTCTGCTGCCCCCAGGGCTCCATCCAAGCTGCCGCCACCGGCTCGATGCTCAGGACCCCGTCCAACCTCAGGCTTTACATTCGCCATCTCCACTTCTGAACACTAATGATGCCAACATTTCCAGCTCCCCCCAGGCCTCTCCCCACAGCAACCCCAGACTCAAGGCTTCAGCTCCCTCCCTCTCTGCCCTCTCCATGTGGGCCTGCAGGTGGAACTTGTCCAAGCCTGAATGAGTCCCTCCCCGCCCACGCTCTCCTTCTCATGGGGGGTCCACCACGACGCGCTCCGTCCTCCCTCCTTCCGGTCAGGCCCAAATGCCTGAGGGCGCTGCTCCTTCCCGCTCGTCATTAGGGAGACGCAATGAACTACGGTGCCTTTCTTCTAAACTAACCAAATGAGGCTGCCGAGAAATCAAGGCACAGAGGCTTGTAATCGCAGATGGTGCTGGGAGGATGGGGTCTGGGCTCAGTCGCGTCTCCTGTCACCTGCAGAAGCAGGCACCAGAAGGGCTGGGGTGGGGGCAGGTGGAGGCCTTCCCAGCAGGCCCGCGCTGTCCTTTGGCAACAAGTTCAGCCCTTCAGGGCCCTGCAGAGAGGCCGGGCTTTGTTCCAGAGGCTCGCGGTGGAGCGCAGAGCAGGGTTTCCCCGGGAGCCCGGGAGGGCGCTCATGTGGTCACAGCTTTTTGTGAACATGGCAAAAGTGAAATATTTCAACTGCCATCATGACGACCACAGCCTCTTTCTGCTCACAGCTTCCGTTTATTCCAGCTCTCTTGGTGATGCTACAGCCACCTTGGGCATTTTTGGACGGGTGCTGAGGGGAGGCTGGGTGGGGGGTACGGTTCAGCTGGGATGAGTAATTTCTACATTGTCTGCCGTCATGTGTAGGTAATTTGTTGGTAACTGGAAGGGGTGGGAATGGCTTCCAAGGATGCTCCTACCACCCACAGTGCCGGCCGGGTGCCCCAATGGTGCCCAGCATCCTACGTGCGTGGGTTCTAGATGGACGGAGCCAGAAGCTACCAGGCTGAGGAACGGC
>NW_027921415.1:0-227 GCF_054177405.1 Leptonychotes weddellii
GGTCAGAGGGAGAAGCAGACTCCCCGCCGAGCAGGGAGCCCGATGCGGGACTCGATCCCGGGACTCCAGGATCATGACCTGAGCCGAAGGCAGTCGCTTAACCAACTGAGCCACCCAGGCGCCCCCCCAGTGGCCAATGCTTAATAGCTGCCTCCCTCTTGGCCACTGTGCCAAGTCATTCATATGTCAGAATGGGTATGCTCCTCCCCACACCTGGTGAAATAGGT
>NW_027921416.1:0-227 GCF_054177405.1 Leptonychotes weddellii
GTGGAAAAGAACCAATCTCAAGCCATCTTGAATGGCCTGGAGGACAAAGTGACCAGTACAGAAGGGAAACCTGGAAGCCTAGGGACTAAAGGTTACACCTGCTGGAGGAGAAAACTATGATCAAGGTTGCTTGGCAGAGGTTGTAGTCAGACGACCCCAGCAGGGATGCACCCAACAGAAGAACCAACACTGAAAACTGCCATTCCCAGACAGTACCTGTGGCTGAA
>NW_027921417.1:0-227 GCF_054177405.1 Leptonychotes weddellii
ATACAAGACATAGAAAGTATAATCACAGAGAGAAAAGGTAGATTAACTGTACTACATTAAAATTTAAAACTGATACTTATCAAAATCCCCACTAAGAGAGTAAAAAGTCAAGTCAAAGTTTAAGAAAAGAGGTAAAACATGTAATTGATGAAGACCTTATATTCAGAATATGTACAAAATTCTTATGAAAAATAAGAACGAGATAAAATCCAATAAAATAATGGGCC
>NW_027921418.1:0-227 GCF_054177405.1 Leptonychotes weddellii
AAAGCACAGAGTAGCATCGAGGCTCAACAGAACTCTTTGGATCTGTGAAACTGCCCAGAAAATTTCAGAGGATAAAGGACTCCAAGCTGAATGTGTGCTGCTTAATGGCCTGTAGCCAGGGCAGACTCTCAAAATCCAAAGCACACTTTGTAGGAAAGGGGAGAACTGAGGTCTCTGTGTTCAGTTGTAAGAGTAAAAGGGACTTATTTCAGCAATCCACAGTGCGT
>NW_027921419.1:0-227 GCF_054177405.1 Leptonychotes weddellii
TAGTTCTGGAGGCTAGAAATCTGAAATTAAAGGTGTTGGTAGCTGTGGTTCATTTTGGCAGCTCTGAGGGAGAATCTGGGTCACAACTTCCTCTTAGCTTCTGGAGTTGTAGGCAATCCTTGAGGTACCTCAATCTCTGCTTCTATAGCCATGGCATTCTTCCCTGTGTCTGCATCTTAACATGGTGTTCTTTCCGTGTCAAGAAACACACTCTTAACTATAGAGAA
>NW_027921420.1:0-227 GCF_054177405.1 Leptonychotes weddellii
GAAGTACACTGAAGGCATTATGCCGAGGAAAATAAGTTAGAGAAAGACAAACGCTATATCATCTCCCTCATATGTGGAATCTAAAAAACTCAAAAGCTAACAACACCCCCCCCACACACACACCAAACTCTGAATTTACAGAGAACAGATGGGTGGTGGCCACAGGTGGGGGGGGTGGAGGATGAGGGAAATGGGGGAAGAGGATCTAAAGGTACAAATGTCCACAT
>NW_027921421.1:0-227 GCF_054177405.1 Leptonychotes weddellii
AATGGTAGAAACATTAGATTGGCAACAAACCTATCCACAGAGACCTGGCAGGCCAGAAAGGACTGGCAGGATATATTCAGAGCACTAAATGAGAAAAATATGCAGCCAAGAATACTATATCCAGCTAGGCTGTCATTGAAAATAGAAGGAGAGATAAAAAGCTTCCAGGACAAACAAAAACTAAAGGAATTTGCAAACACGAAACCAGCCCTACAAGAAATCTTGAA
>NW_027921422.1:0-227 GCF_054177405.1 Leptonychotes weddellii
GTGGAAAAGAACCAATCTCAAGCCATCTTGAATGGCCTGGAGGACAAAGTGACCAGTACAGAAGGGAAACCTGGAAGCCTAGGGACTAAAGGTTACACCTGCTGGAGGAGAAAACTATGATCAAGGTTGCTTGGCAGAGGTTGTAGTCAGACGACCCCAGCAGGGATGCACCCAACAGAAGAACCAACACTGAAAACTGACATTCCCAGACAGTACCTGTGGCTGAA
>NW_027921423.1:0-227 GCF_054177405.1 Leptonychotes weddellii
TAAAATCATAAACAAAAAAGGAGATATGTCAACTGATACCACAGAAATACAAAGAATCAGAAAACTACTATAAACAAACACATGCAAATTAAATAACTTACAGGAAATGGATAATTCCTAGAAACCTACAACTTAACAAGACTGAATCAGATAGATGATAGATAGATAGATAGATGATAGATAGATAGATAGATAGATAAATAGATATTGGTGTATATCTAGTCATA
>NW_027921424.1:0-227 GCF_054177405.1 Leptonychotes weddellii
GTTTTATGAGGAATTTCCCCAACACGCCTATGCTTTCAGAGTGATCCAGAAGGAGAGTTCTTCCATATCTGTATTACCTAATGAAAATCACATTGATCTGTAAACATTCAAGAAGAAAGAAATAATTTTGGCCACAACAGGTTGAAGACTTCAAAACGGAGACAAATCCCCCTAGCCCACTGCTTTTTCTAAGCACTTTTAATTTCCCCCATCTGACATCTTCAGTA
>NW_027921425.1:0-1374 GCF_054177405.1 Leptonychotes weddellii
CTCCTGTTATAAATGATTTTTTGCAACACTAACTTGGCACTTGACAAATACTGATTTACTTTTTTAGCTCCAGTGCCAAATGTTCCAAACTCACTGGAGCTATTTAACTAAAGAAACAGTTCTTCACCCAGGGAGACCACTAAGTGCCCCAGATGCTGTAGTGATCCTAGTTAGACCGACTGTAATCTAGATCTTCAGATCCTTCTTCCAGACTGGGATCATGGTACAGTGCTAGGTGTTACAGGGACAGTACTTAACTGAAGAATGAAACAAAGACTGCTCACTAGGAGCTTAAAATTGTCTCAGGTATTAATTCATGAAACATACTTAATTTGGTTAAATGAAGTCATTGGTACCTTTTAAGTATCATAAAACTGTTAGGTATTTAGAATTCAAAGTTTGACAAAACAACTACTCTAACCGTAAATTCAAGATGAAGATCTACTCATATGTAAATAATTGGAATACAATGTGGTAAATGCTCGAACTAAAGGGTGTTGTAGTGGCATGGAACTATAGAAGAATTAAAACTGCTTCAGAAGTTTGAAATTGTCACATTTCTCGAATGTTGATGAGAGGTCAAATAAGATAAAGCATATTTATCCACTGGGTTTGGAGACATAGTTTCAGCTACAGGAGCAGAAACCATAGTGAAGTGGAATTAAACAGACACAGGTGTGGCAGCATTGTGGTCTGTGGTAAAGGGGGGAAGTGCTTGAAGCCTTGTATGGATGGTGCCAGTAGGTTAGAGAAACATGGAGAACTCAAGGGACTAGCAGTCTTAGGTCAAGAAACAAATGTAGTGGGAGTAAAGGTATCAGAACTAGAATAGAAGCTTGTGGTAAAAGACTGAAACTGATGTTTAAGGTTTACAGGTAGAAGGTTTCTGGATGATGATGGGGTTAAGGTTATGACCACGGGACTAGATGGCTGAAAGGAGATACAGGTGAAGCTCCCTAAAATTGTACTCTGAGGCTAGGCTTCTGTATGGGTGGCTTACGTAGACATTGTCAGAGTTTTGTGGATTGAATTATAAGAGAAAGTCTAGTGGCTGAAAAGTGAAAGTCACAGAGTGAAGATCTGGAGCAGGACTGGTAGCAGGAAAGAAGAGATAGCAGAAGAGCTTGTGAAGGAAGAATAGACCCTGTTTATTGATGGTTAAAGTAAAGAGATGACGGGCGCCTGGGTGGCTCAGTTGGTTAAGCGACTGCCTTCAGCTCAGGTCATGATCCCAGGGTCCTGGGATCGAGTCCCGCATCGGGCTCCCTGCTCTGCGGGGAGCCTGCTTCTCCCTCTCCCACTCCCCCTGCTTGTGTTCCCTCTCTCGCTGTGTCTCTCTCTGTCAAATAAATAAATAAAATCTTTAAAAAAAAA
>NW_027921426.1:0-227 GCF_054177405.1 Leptonychotes weddellii
GTGATTCTGTGCTTACCTATTTACTCTCTGATGTAAAAAAATTGGACATCAACTGTACTAACAAGCACAAAAGACAGTGTCACTTGCACTTGCTTGTTTCTGAACCTAAATATCAATGGATTACAAATATCTCCATGCACATCATCTGAACATTTTCAGGAGTCCCAGCTGCACTCACTGTGCATCACAGGATCACTCAGCTCAACGTGCAAGCTTGTTAGAAGCAG
>NW_027921427.1:0-227 GCF_054177405.1 Leptonychotes weddellii
TGCGCTGGAGGAAGGTCCCAAGCGATATGCACAACATGCATCGAAGTTTGAGAAGCACCGCTCCATGCCGTCCATCAGCACCGCCAGCCAGCCGCCCCTTCTCGGGTAAAGCAACACCTGGCCTAGGAAGGCCCAGCCCTACTTTCCGCTCCTAGCGTGCCCGTGGAGAGCCGGCTGTCTCCGGAGCACAAAGGTAGAGCACCTGGCACAGCACTTTGCAGCCACCG
>NW_027921428.1:0-227 GCF_054177405.1 Leptonychotes weddellii
GCGCCTGGGTGGCTCAGTTGGTTAAGCAACTGCCTTCGGCTCAGGTCATGATCCTGGAGTCCCGGGATCGAGTCCCGCATCGGGCTCCCTGCTCGGCGGGGAGTCTGCTTCTCCCTCTGACCCTCCTCCCTCTCATGCTCTCTGTCTCTCATTCTCTCTGTCTCAAATAAATAAATAAAATCTTAAAAAAAAAAAAAAAGAAAAGAAAATAGTATGCATTAGGTGCT
>NW_027921429.1:0-227 GCF_054177405.1 Leptonychotes weddellii
GGAGACGGTGGGGTTCGGGGGGTCGACTCAGGGTTGGGCTGTGTTGCAAGTGTCAGCGAGAGAACAATGGGCATCGATAATGGGGCAGAGAACAATGAAGCGATGGGTCCTGGAGTGAGTCCAGGCTGGTGGGGGGAGGACGGGAGGAGCCTGACACAAGGGGTGGAGGCAGAGAGCCAAGGGCCGGCATCGGAAGGGATGCAGTGCAGGATGCAGAGCAGGTGTGG
>NW_027921430.1:0-227 GCF_054177405.1 Leptonychotes weddellii
TTATAGATCTCCCCAAAGGGTCCTCACGTGATTGATAGGCGAAGCAAGCTGTCTCAGAATACTTAGAAGACATTAAAACCATTCATTAGGAATTCACACACATGATCCATTCTAGTATCAATTACCTCCCAAAGACATCACCTGCTACTCCTATTGCATTACAGGACAGGGAGTCAACATATCAACATCAGTGAACAGAACCATTTAGTTCATGTTACTACCCATAA
>NW_027921431.1:0-227 GCF_054177405.1 Leptonychotes weddellii
GCGGCCACCCCTACTCTCAGGTCCAGGCCACCCTCACTTCTTGCCGGTGACTCATTGCCAAAACTTCTAGTGCATCCCGCCCCCACCAAGGACAAGTAGACACTGCCCGGTTAAATTAAATTTCAGACCATGAATTTGTTTTATTAGTAAAGCTATGTCCCCTCTGATATTTCGGCAATACTTGTACTAAGAGGTTATTGGCTGTTCACCTGAAATTCCAGTGCAAC
>NW_027921432.1:0-227 GCF_054177405.1 Leptonychotes weddellii
AATCACGCCTCTCTCCAAGGCTGCCTCTGTGTCTGTGCTGGAGCCGTGCCTCCCCCAGGACTGCCCTCCTCAGTGGTGTCACCCGGTGTCCCCTGACGCCTCCTGCTGTACAAAGGATGAGCGCTCAGACCATCTCGCCCCACGTTCTAGTGAATCGAATCCCAAGAGAAAAGCAACCTGATTATGGCCACAATGCTTCTTAATTTATCATCCTGGCAACCCACTGT
>NW_027921433.1:0-227 GCF_054177405.1 Leptonychotes weddellii
TTTGAAATCATAAACTTAAAAAAAGATCCTACTTTTATTTTTATTTTTTATTCTTAATTTTTTAGAGAAAGAGAGAGCCTGAAAGCACATAGGGAGGGGCAAGTGAGAGAGGGAGAGAGAGAATCTTAAGCAGGCTCTACACCCAGCATAGAGCCTGATGTGGGGCTCGATCTCACGACCCTGAGATCATGACCTGAGCTGACATCAAGAGTCAGATGTTTAACTGA
>NW_027921434.1:0-227 GCF_054177405.1 Leptonychotes weddellii
AATGGTTATGATACAGTATAATCCTACCAAAACAATAAAAATGTGCTTAAAAAATAGTTTAGTTTTTAAATTTAATTTTATTAAAACAATTTAAATTAAAAATTCAACTCAGCCATATATCAAGTGCTCAACAGCCGTGGTGGTAAGTGCTGATATAGAAACTAGGGCACTGTTTAACTCATAAAGCCAAAAAGTGTAAGTATGTCCACCGGCTTGACACTTTTTCA
>NW_027921435.1:0-227 GCF_054177405.1 Leptonychotes weddellii
CGCAAATATCTCTTTTCAACATATACCCGGAAGTGAGATTGCTGGATCGTATGGCAATTCTATTTTTAACTTTTTGAGGAACCTGCAGATTGTTTCCCATAGTGACTACACCACCTTGCATTCCTGTCAATAGTGCACAAGGGTTTTGATTTCTCCACATCCTTGACAACACTTGTTAATCTCTCCTTGTGGTTTTGATTTGCATTTCTCCAACAATTAGTGATGTT
>NW_027921436.1:0-1374 GCF_054177405.1 Leptonychotes weddellii
AGCGATGTTGAGCACTTTTTCATGTGTCTGTTGGCCATTTGGATGTCTTCTTTGGAAAAATGTCTGTTCATGTCTTCTGCCCATTTCTTGACTGGATCATTTGTTCTTTAGGTGTTGAGTTTGATAAGTTCTTTATAGATTTTGGATACTAGCCCTTTATCTGATATGTCATTTGCAAATATCTCCTCCCACTCTGTCGATTGTCTTTTGGTTTTGTTGACTGTTTCCTTTGCTGTGCAAAAGCTTTTTATCTTGATGAAGGCCCAATACTTCATTTTTGCCCTTTGCTTCCCTTGCCTTTGGCGATGTTTCTAGGAAGAAGTTGCTGCGGCTGAGGTCGAAGAGGTTGCTGCCTATGATCTCCTTTAGGATTTTGATGGACTCCTGTCTCACATTGAGGTCTTAACCATTTTGAGTCTATTTTTGTGTGTGGTGTAAGGAAATGGTCCAGTTTCATTCTTCTGCATGTGGCTGTCCAATTTTCCCAACACCATTTGTTGAAGAGACTGTCTTTTTTCCATTGGACATTCTTTCCTGCTTTGTCAAAGATTAGTTGACCACAGAGTTGAGGGTCCATTTCTGGGCTCTCTATTCTGTTCTAGTGATCTATGTTTTTATGCCAGCACCATACTGTCTTGATGATTACAGCTTTGTAATAGAACTTGAGGTCCGGAATTGTGATGCCACTAGCTTTGCTTTGCTTTTTCAAGATGACAGAGGAGTAGGAGACCTAAATTTTGTCTGGTCCCTGGAATTCAGCTAGATAGGTATCAAACCATTCTGAACACCTACGAACTCAACAGAAGATTGAAGAAAAGAATAGCTGCAACTCTCTGAACAGAAAAGCGACCACTTTCTGGAATGTAGGACGTGCGGAGAAGTGAATCTGAGGCAATATACAGGAAGATATACTGCGGGGGTAAGGAGCCTCCATCAGCTGGCTACCGGCAAGTGAAAGAGCAGCGGAATACAAAATCGGAACTTTTAGAAGTCAGCTCCGCTGAGGGACATCGCACCTGTTGATTGATTTTTTTTTTTAATTTTTTTTTATTCTTATGTTAATCCCCATACATTACATCATTAGTTTTAGATGAAGTGTTCCATGATTCATTGTTTGTGCATAACACCCAGTGCTCCATGCAGAATGTGCCCTCCTCAATACCCACCACCAGGCTAACCCATCCTCCCACCCCCCTGCCCTCTAGAACCCCCAGTTTGTTTTTCAGAGTCCATTGTCTCTCATGGTTCGTCTACCCCTCCGATTGCCCCCGCTTCATTCTTCCCCTCCTGCTAACTTCTTTTTTTTTTTTTTCTTAACATATATTGCATTATTTGTTTCAGAGGTACAGATCTGAGATTCAACAGTCTTGCACA
>NW_027921437.1:0-227 GCF_054177405.1 Leptonychotes weddellii
TCAGAAATAAACCCATGCATATACGGTCAATTAATCTATGACAAAGGAGCAAAGAATATACAGTGCAAAAAAAGACAAGCTCTTCAACAAATGGTGCTGGGAAAACTGGACAGCTACATCCAGAAGAATGAAACTGGACCACTTTCTTGCACCATACACACAAATAAACTCAAAATGGATTAAAGACTGCTGGAAGAAAGCACAGGCAGTAAGTGATTTTAGATTAA
>NW_027921438.1:0-227 GCF_054177405.1 Leptonychotes weddellii
AAAGAGTAACTTGTTTAACAACATAAGAAAAAAAACCTTAAACACATTTTTTTAATAGTCTTTTTTTTTTTTTTTTTCAATTAAGTAAGCTCTATGCTCCACATGAGGCTTTACCTAATGACCCCAAGATCTAGAGTTGTGTGCTCTACTGACTGAACTAGCCGGACGCCCCTAAGAAAAATTATCTTATAAAGCAGAGTTATTTAACCTTCTAATTTATTATCAAA
>NW_027921439.1:0-227 GCF_054177405.1 Leptonychotes weddellii
TGAGTAAAAGGCTGAGAGATGGTGAAATCAACCCAATTAACTCAGAGGATAAAATCTGATGGCAGGGAAATAAAAACAGATGTCCAGACAACAATTAAATCAACGTTCGGAGCAACATTATTAATGGCCATAAAGTGGGAAACAACCTAAAGGTGCATCAAATGATGAATGAACAAGGGTTTTGGCCCACAATGGAGTACTGCTGGACAAAAAAAAAAGAAGCACTG
>NW_027921440.1:0-227 GCF_054177405.1 Leptonychotes weddellii
GAGGGTCAGAGGGAGAAGCAGACTCCCCGCCGAGCAGGGAGCCCGATGCGGGACTCGATCCCGGGACTCCAGGATCATGACCTGAGCCGAAGGCAGTCGCTTAACCGACTGAGCCACCCAGGCGCCCAAGAGAGTGACAGAGTTAAAGGAGAGGTACAATGACAGGGACCCGGGGCACCTTTAGGGATAAGGCGAATAAGAAGGAACCAGCAAGGGAGTAGGAGAAG
>NW_027921441.1:0-227 GCF_054177405.1 Leptonychotes weddellii
ACGGAGGGTCCAAGGCCAGTAACGCACCACCAGCCCGAGGGGGGAGCCTCCTGGCGGGGGAGCCAGCTCCACCTGAAGGTCTGGGCATGGGCGTCTGACCAACAACCTCCCCCCGCCCCCAACACACACACACACTGGGGTTATTACTAAGATGAGAAGGGGCCACGGAGCGCTGGAGTCAAAATTTCAACTCATCCACTCTGGAGGCCGAAAACTCTAGCGACAGG
>NW_027921442.1:0-227 GCF_054177405.1 Leptonychotes weddellii
CCTTTCAGCCTGAAAGACTCCCTTAGCATTTTTTGTAAAGCAGAAATATTAGTGACAAATTCCTCCAGCTTTTGTTAATCCAGGAATGCCTTAATTCTTGTTCATTTTTTTAAAGGATAATTTTGCTTGTTAGAGAATTCTAGTTGACAGTTTTTCTTTCAGCTGTTTAAATGTGCCATTCTACTGTCTACTTACCTACATAGTTTCTAATGAGAAACTGACAATCT
>NW_027921443.1:0-227 GCF_054177405.1 Leptonychotes weddellii
CATTATATGGTTTTCCTTTTTCTGGTCTTGATAGACACCAGAGGAAGGGAAAAATCTGGAAAATAATTGCTAGGAATTCTTGAAATTTCGTCACTTCCTTTTCCACAGCCTCCATTTATAGGTGGTTTCTTCTTATCCTCTTACCTTTAGATAAACTACAAGGGATGGAAAACACTACAGAGAAGCTCTTAGATGGACATTTCCATCACGGCCGTAACAAACAGACT
>NW_027921444.1:0-227 GCF_054177405.1 Leptonychotes weddellii
TAAAGATACTCACTGAACTTCAGAAAATGGTGGAGGACATTTTTGAGACCCTTTACAGAGATAAAATAAACATATCACAGATGAAGAACTCAATAAATACAATAACAAATAAAATAGATTAAATAAGTAGTAGATTAAAAAAGCAGAAGAATGTATCAGTGTCCTGGAGAATAGAGTACTAGAAAGTAATCAAGCTGAATAGATGAGAGACAAACACTTGATAATGA
>NW_027921445.1:0-227 GCF_054177405.1 Leptonychotes weddellii
AGTGGTGTCCAGAATTGTGAGTGAGAAGGACTTGGAATCCTAGATGCAGGATCCGGTCCCGTGGCATGTGCCCTGGAGCTCAACACCATTCCGATCACTCCCTGAGCCTCTGACTTGGATGGGAGAGGCTGCTCTGTTAGAAGGGGGTCCTTGGTTTCCAAGGGGACCGGTGAAGTCCCCAGTGCCCCAGCTGGTGGCCGCTGGTGCTGAAGGACAGAACGATTTTC
>NW_027921446.1:0-227 GCF_054177405.1 Leptonychotes weddellii
TGTGCTCCCAAGGGGCCAGCTCTGCCACAGGGATGCCCACCTAGCCAGTGGGGCTACAGAGGGCAGTGGCCACCTTCCCTAAGCAGGGGGTGACCAGGGCAAGTGAGGCCATGCCCGGGGGACCCCTGCTGAGGCACCCAGCAGGCCACGCCCCGGGCTGGCCGTAGAGACAGGAGACCCAGCACCCTCTAGCTCTGAGAAGAGTGACGGCTGGTCTCTGTGCCCTG
>NW_027921447.1:0-1374 GCF_054177405.1 Leptonychotes weddellii
TTTCACGTTCTTTTAAATTTGTCCCTGAACCCTGTCCTTGGCATCCACAGATTTTGTCATTTTCTCAAACTGAGCAAAAATTTCTGGATACCATGGCAGGATGGCCGGTGGACAGAGTCCATCATGAGTTGGGGAAGATCCAAGAAAACACAGTCTAGCTACGTGCGAGTCCCGACACGTTGGGAGTGGACCCTGGGATCATGACCTGAAGAGAAAGCAGACGCTGAACCGACTGAGCCACCCAGGTGTCCCAGTGACTGCATCAATCTTGCAGGTTCTCTGTGCCTGTCCAGCTTCCTCATGCCCTCAGTCTGTCATTCCGGCACATCTTGCAGTTTCCTCAGACAGCTCCCCTCTGGAGGGGCAGGGGCTCTGTGCTGGGAACCGGCAATGAATTCGACAGAGGGGGTCCATTCTGTCTGCTTTAGATGCTCTTCACTTCTCCTACTCTTCCTTGTTTCACTTTCTCCCTGCTCCTCCTAGTGCAGAGACTTGAACAGTATAGTGAAGCCGAGGTGGCTGCCCCACAAGGGGACGGGGCTAGGGACCTGCTCCCAGAGCCAGGATAAACTGGAAAGGGTTTGAGTTCCTTATCTGGGGCAAGGAATGCAGGGCCTGGTTTCCTTGAAAACAGCACTGGGGGCTTCACCACTGATTGATTCATTGTCTCTTATGTCGTTAGATAGACTGTTCCTGGCCAGGTAGAGCCTGTCCATATTGCATTCCCTTTGTTCCCTTAAATCTTTAACTACTGGAGTTTTTTTTGTTCTGTTTTGTTTGTTAGTTTTCATTTCTTCTAAATTCTGACACCTCTTAGGAAGATCTGCAAGATGTGTGCTGGGAAAGTAGAGACACAAGGGCAGAGATCACAGGAAATAGCTGGGGGCCCAAAATGACTTTTCTTGTGTCAGGAAAGCTGTAGCCCATCTGTTTTTGTTTTTGTTTTTTTCTCCTGGGGACCCCTAGCTTTTTCTGCCCACACAGGGACCCACGGATGGGACTCCTTGGTATTGTAACCCCCGGTGGACAGTGTGCATCAGCAGGGTCCTTCCGAGATGAAAAGCACAGCCCAAAGACACCTCTCGCCTAGGACCCGCGAAGATGGTGGACAAACACCTCAAAGACCACCTTCCCCATCCAGGTGCCTCCCGAGGATGTTACAGGGGGAGGTGCAGGCGAGGGTGGGGACTCTGTGCAGGAGAAGCAGGTGCTCAGGCTGTCAGTCCTGTGTGGACATGACCCCGAACTAACTTGCTGACATCCTTGACATCGGGCAATGTGGTCAGGTGTTAACTCCTTCAAGCCAGCAGTCTACAAATGTCAAGGAAAGTCGGGTAGATCTGCTCTGGACCAAGGGACTTAGGTCAGCAAACA
>NW_027921448.1:0-227 GCF_054177405.1 Leptonychotes weddellii
CGCGTGTGGGACACGAGTGTGAGCACGTGTGTGTGTGAGCGTGTGCGGGACACGTGTGAGCATGCGTGCATGTGAGCGTGTGCATGCGTGCATGGGACACGTGTGTGAGCACGCGTGCGTGTGAGCGTGTGCGGGACACGTGTGAGCACGCGTGCGTGTGAGCGTGTGCACGCGTGTGTGAGTGCTGTGCTGTGTTGGGCTGTGCAGCGCTGCGTCCTCTTACCCGA
>NW_027921449.1:0-227 GCF_054177405.1 Leptonychotes weddellii
CCTTGCATTCCGGGTCATGATGTATTACCTTTTTTATATATTGCTGGTTTTGATTTGCTAACATTTTATTAAGAACTTTGTGTCTCTGTTCATGAGAGATATTGGTATTGGTACCTTGTAATATCTTTATTTAATTGGTATTAGGGTAATGTGAAGCTCATAAAATGAATTGGTAAGTTTTTCTGCTTTTATTTGCTCAAAGAGGTTGTGGAGAATTGGTATTATTC
>NW_027921450.1:0-227 GCF_054177405.1 Leptonychotes weddellii
CGCAAATATCTCTTTTCAACATATACCCGGAAGTGAGATTGCTGGATCGTATGGCAATTCTATTTTTAACTTTTTGAGGAACCTGCAGATTGTTTCCCATAGTGACTACACCACCTTGCATTCCTGTCAATAGTGCACAAGGGTTTTGATTTCTCCACATCCTTGACAACACTTGTTAATCTCTCCTTGTGGTTTTGATGTGCATTTCTCCAACAATTAGTGATGTT
>NW_027921451.1:0-227 GCF_054177405.1 Leptonychotes weddellii
GTTTCAATAACTGTCCACAATCACATCTGGTGGGCACCAGACATTGTCTGCTAAATGCGGCCAAAGGTATTCCGTGATATTACTAGGCCACTGGCCTTTATGTATTTGGTCAGAGAATCTCTGAACCAGACACTGTGAGGTTTTATAACCAATGTCCCAAGTGGCTCACGTGCCATCAGCCTGGGAAAGGCAGAAGGACCGAGGTGGTCTCGGGAGCCGGAAATGAC
>NW_027921452.1:0-227 GCF_054177405.1 Leptonychotes weddellii
TAGGGAGGAATTTCTCCTCCCTGACAATAGCAATGGCTGAACTACAGATGTGTTTTCTTTATTTGACCAGCTCCAACTATGACTCAACATAAGAATTCTAAGGAAGTCTTTAAAAAAAAAAATCTATTTATTAGTTCCCAATTTGGAGAAAACTTAATATATATTTTAAATAGGTAAATTTGTAGGAGAGGCTAGATTCATTGCAGATCATTGTCATATCAATACAT
>NW_027921453.1:0-227 GCF_054177405.1 Leptonychotes weddellii
GTGCCCCTAAACTCCTGATTTCTTAATGCTTGCAGTGACTCTGTTCTCTGACCAAATCCAGACTGGTATATCCTGCTTGGATCTTTATGGAGTCACTTCAAATATCTTAGATACGTCTTAGGACTAATTAAAAAGGCAGTGAAGCCCCTGAAGTCTTTTTGTAAATTCCTCTTTTATGTTTCTCCCCAAATTCTGAAATGGCTCAAGGAAGAACATTAATTAAGTAA
>NW_027921454.1:0-227 GCF_054177405.1 Leptonychotes weddellii
AGTCGGTTAAGCGTCTGCCTTCGGCTCGGGTCGTGATCCCAGAGTCCTGGGATCGGGTCCCACATCAGGCTCCCTGCTCAGCAGGAAGCCTGCTTCTCCCTCTCCTGCTCCCTCTGCTTGTGCTCTCTCTCTCTGACAAATAAATAAAAATATTTTTTTAAAAAAATCATGCCCAGAGAGAAATGTATAGCTTTAAACATGTATATTGAAAAACAGGTAAGTCTTAA
>NW_027921455.1:0-227 GCF_054177405.1 Leptonychotes weddellii
CTTCGGGCGGAAGCCCTTAGGCATCTTATGCCTTCTTTCACTTAGAATATTATTATCAAGGGTCATCCATGTTGGATCATCTAGCAACACTTCATTCCTTTTTATGGCTGAATAAGATCACACTGTATGGACATACCACATTTATTTTCATCCATTCATCAGCTGATGGACATCTGGGCTATTTCCACTCTGTAGCTATTATGGATAATGCTGCTATGAACATTCAA
>NW_027921456.1:0-227 GCF_054177405.1 Leptonychotes weddellii
CCAGTTATTTTGACTTTTTAATCTTAATGAATCTCTCATTAGTATATTTTTGAGTAATTGTTTCATAGGTAGCTGGTAAATATATATATTTTTTAATTTTATTATGTTATGTTAGTCACCATACAATACATCATTGGTTTTTGATGTGGTGATCCATGATCCATTGTTTTCGTATAACACCCAGTGCTCCATGCAGTACGTGCCCTCCTTAATACCCATCACCGGGC
>NW_027921457.1:0-227 GCF_054177405.1 Leptonychotes weddellii
AATCAGAAATTAAAACACAGGAAAATGCGAGAATGTTCATTAAGAATAAATATAATAGGGGCTCATGGGTGGCTCAGTCGGTTGAGCGTCTGCCTTCAGCTCCGGTCATGATCCCAGGGTCCTGAGATCGGTCCCATATCGGGTTCCCTGCTCAGCGGGGAGTCTGCTTCTCCCTCTGCCCCCACCCAAGCTCGTGCTCGCTCTCTCACTCGCTCTCTCTCAAATAA
>NW_027921458.1:0-1373 GCF_054177405.1 Leptonychotes weddellii
TAAAAGGATTATTCACCACAACCAAGTGGGATTTATTCCTGGGCTGCAAGGTTGGTTCAGCATCTGCAAATCAATCAGTGTGATACAATACATTAATAAAAGAAAGAACAAGAACCATATGATCCTCCCAATAGATGCAGAAAAAGCATTTGACAAAGTACAGCATCCTTTCTTGATTAAAACTCTTCAGAATATAGGGATAGAGGGTACATACCTCAATATCATAAAAGCCATCTATGAAAAACCCACAGCGAATATCATTCTCAATGGGGAAAAACTGAGAGCTTTCCCCCTAAGGTCAGGACTATAATCACTACTGCTATTCAACATAGTACTAGACATCCTAGCCACAGCAATCAGACAACAAAAAGAAATAAAAGGCATCCGAATCAGCAGAGAAGAAGTCAAACTCTCACTCTTTGCAGATGATATAATACTTTATGTGGAAAACCCAAAAGACTCCACCCCAAAACTGCGAGAACTCATACAGGAATTCAGTAAAGTGGCAGGATATAAAATCAATGCACAGAAATCAGTGGCATTTCTATACACCAACAACAAGACAGAAGAAAGAGAAATTAAGGAGTCGATCCCATTTACAATTGCACCCAAAACCATAAGATACCTAGGAATAAATCTAACCAAAGAGGCAAAGAATCCATACTCAGAAAACTAAAATACTCACAAAACAAATTGAGGAAGACACAAAGAAATGGAAAGACGATCCAGGCTCATGGATTGGAAGAACAAATACTGTTACAATGTCTATGCTACCTAGAGCAATCTACACATTTAATGAAATCCTATCAAAATACCATCAACTTTTTTCAAAGAAATGTAACAATTAATCCTAAAATTTGTATGGAACCAGAAAAGACCCCGAATAGCCAGAATAATGCTGAAAAAGGAAAGCAAAGCTGGTGGCATCACAATTCCAGACTTCAAGCTCTATTACAAAGCTCTAATCATCAAGACAGTAGGGTACTGGCATAAAAACAGACGCACAGATCAATGGAACAGAATAGAGAGCCCAGAAATGGACCCTCAACTCTATGGTCAAGTAATCTTTGACAAAGCAGGAAAGAATGTCCAATGGAAAAAAGACAGTCTCTTCAACAAATGGTGTTGGGAAAATTGGACAGCCACATGCAGAAGAATGAAACTAGACCATTTCCCTACACCACACACAAAAATAGACTGAAAATGGATGAAAGACCTAAATGTGAGACGGGAGTCCATCAAAATCCTAGAGGAGAACACAGGCAGCAACCTCTTCGACCTCAGCCGCAGCAACTTCTTCCTAGAAACATAGCTAAAGGCAAGGAAAGCAAAGGCAAAAATGAACTATTGGGACTTCATCAAGATAAAAAGCT
>NW_027921459.1:0-227 GCF_054177405.1 Leptonychotes weddellii
AATCAGAAATTAAAACACAGGAAAATGCGAGAATGTTCATTAAGAATAAATATAATAGGGGCTCATGGGTGGCTCAGTCGGTTGAGCGTCTGCCTTCAGCTCCGGTCATGATCCCAGGGTCCTGAGATCGGTCCCATATCGGGTTCCCTGCTCAGCGGGGAGTCTGCTTCTCCCTCTGCCCCCACCCAAGCTCGTGCTCTCTCTCTCACTCGCTCTCTCTCAAATAA
>NW_027921460.1:0-227 GCF_054177405.1 Leptonychotes weddellii
TACAAAGCTGTCATCATCAAGACAGTACGGTACTGGCACAAAAACAGACACATAGATCAATGGAACAGAATAGAGAGCCCAGAAATGGACCCTCAGTTCTATGGTCAACTAATCTTCGACAAAGCAGGAAAAAATGTCCAATGGAAAAAAGACAGTCTCTTAAAATACTATTTCAATTTGGGTATTTTTATTCCATTGCTTAAAAGCAAATATAAACAAAATTAACC
>NW_027921461.1:0-227 GCF_054177405.1 Leptonychotes weddellii
ACATATTGAATGGAGCACTGGGTGTTATAGCAAACAATGAATCATGGAACACTACATCAAAAACTAATGATGTAATGTATGGTGACTAACATAACATAATAAAATAAAAATAAATAAATAAATAAATAAAATGGAGCACCTACTTCAGGGGGCTGTTTGAAACTAAATAAAGTAGTACTTGTGGTACTGTTAGATCGGCACTTGGATCACAGCGATCACTAAGTATT
>NW_027921462.1:0-227 GCF_054177405.1 Leptonychotes weddellii
TGATGGGTATTAAGGAGGGCACGTACTGCATGGAGCACTGGGTGTTATACGAAAACAATGGATCGTGGATCACTACATCAAAAACTAATGATGTAATGTATGGTGACTAACATAACATAATAAAATTAAAAAATAAGCAGAAAAAAAAATGTTTCAATATACAATTCATTCTATCTCTACATACTATAGCTGTGCAGATACTCAGGTCAGAGAGCTTGAGAGATTTC
>NW_027921463.1:0-227 GCF_054177405.1 Leptonychotes weddellii
AAACCATATGATCATTTCAGTAGAGACTAAAAAAATTTGACAAAGTACAACATTCATTTATGATAAAAACCCTCAACAAAGTAGGTTTAGAGGGAGCATACCTCAACATAATAAAGGCCTTTTATGAAAAACCCACAGCCAACATTATACTAAGGTCAGGAATGAGAAAAAGATGTCTATTCTCACCACTTTTTTTTTTAAGATTTTATTTATTATTTATTTATTTA
>NW_027921464.1:0-227 GCF_054177405.1 Leptonychotes weddellii
GCTGATGCTGAGCCTTTGGTCAGAAGGGCAGCCTGCCCTTAGGAATTTCATACGACTACGGCTTATGCACAACGAGGGCGCTCTTTCCCCCTCACATATGGGTTCCAGGGAGGCCCTTTATGGTTGATGTGGCAGAGCTGATCCATGCCACCCTGACAACCCAGTCTCCGTCTGTTAACTAGTCTGCCATTGTTAGTGCGTGGCCCCCATCCTCATGAATCAAGAAG
>NW_027921465.1:0-227 GCF_054177405.1 Leptonychotes weddellii
ACCAAATTCATTTGGTCAGTAGTGGAGGATGAATTCAAACTCTGTCCACCTTATTCTAAACCCAATTTTTTTTTTCATCCTTTGGAAAAAAAACCCAGATGTAAAATGTTGAAAAGTAACTGAGGCCCATTTGCAACATAATTACTACAATTGCTAAAGAATCCTCAAATACAAAGAAAATACTTCTTTTTTTTTTTTTGTGGGTTTTTTTTTTATTCTTATATTAA
>NW_027921466.1:0-227 GCF_054177405.1 Leptonychotes weddellii
TTTTTTTTTTTTGAAAGATTTTATTTATTTGCTTGAGAAAGAGAGCATGAACAGGGGGAGGGGGGAAGGGACAGAGGAAGAGAGAGAAGCAGGCTCCCTGCCGAGCCGGAAGCCCAATGTGGGGCTCCATCCCAGGACCCCAGGATCATGACCTGAGCCAAAGGCAGACATTTAACTGACTGAGCCACCCAGGTGCTCCTGCCCATTTTTTGACCAGACTATTTGGG
>NW_027921467.1:0-227 GCF_054177405.1 Leptonychotes weddellii
AAATGGTGAAATTAGCAACCTCAGACTCTTTTAAGACAAAACTTAAAAATCCTGTAATCTTAAGAGCTTCCACCTTTTAAGAAACATTTTAAAAGTTAATATTTTTAGGGGCGCCTGGGTGGTTCAGTTGATTAAGGAGCTGGCTCTTGGTCTCAACTCCGGTCTTGATCCCAGGGTCGTGAGTTCAGGCCCCACATTGGGCTCCGTGCTGGGAATGGAGACTACTT
>NW_027921468.1:0-227 GCF_054177405.1 Leptonychotes weddellii
TGTTTATAAGAGGGTGGAGAAGGGGAATTTACATTAGATCGTGGACTTTAATTTTTGTTCTATGTCCAATTTTTGTTCTTTTATTAAGAGAGTCCCTAAGGCTACCTTTATATCTACTTTTCCAACTTGAGTTTTTCCATAGGTATTAATAAGACAACTGTTTGAAATGAGAGCTCTCAAAAAAAAAAAAACATTGTTTCTTTTAAATATAGCCAATATAGGGGCAC
>NW_027921469.1:0-12749 GCF_054177405.1 Leptonychotes weddellii
GTAATATTCCATTGTATATATGGACCACATGATTTTTAAAAATTTTTTACTTTATTCAACTTCAATTAATTAACATATAAGGTATTATCAGTTTCAGAGGTAGAGTTCAGTGATTCATCAGTTGCATATAACACCCAGTGCTCATTACATCCTGTGTCCTCCTAATGCCCATCACCTAGTTACCCCATCCCCCCACCCACCTTTCCAGCAACTTCAGTTTGTTTCCTACAATTAACAGTCTCTTATGGTTTGTCTCCCTCTCTGATTTAATCTTATTTTATTTCCCCCCTTCCCCTATGATCCTCTGTTTTGTCTCTTAAATGACACATATGAGTGAAATCATATGATAGTTGTCTTTCTCTGATTGACTTATTTTGCTTAGCATAATACTCTCCAGTTCTGTGCACATCCTTGCAAATGTTAAGATTTCTTTTTTTGATGGCTGAATAATATTCTGTTATATATATATATTACATCTTCTTTATTCATTCATCTGTCAATGGACATCTGGACTCTTCCATAGTTTGGTTATTGTGGACATTGCTGCTATAAACATTGGGGTGCAGGTGTCCCTTTGGATCACTATGTTTGTATCCTTTGTAAACAACTAGTAGTGGGATTGCTGGGTCATAAGTTAGCTCTATTTTCAGCTTTTTAGGAACTTCCATACTGTTTTCCAGAGTGGCTATACCAGCTTGCATTCCCACCAACAGTGTAAGAGGGTTCCCCTTTCTCTGCATCCTTTCCAACATTTGTTGTTTCCTAACTTGTAATTTTAGCCATTCTGGCTGGTGTGAGGTGGTATCTCATTGTGGTTTTGATCTGTATTTCTATGATGCCAAGTAATGTTTAACATTTTTTCATGTGTCTGCTGGCCATTTGTATGTCTTCTTTGGAGAAATGTCTGTTTGTATCTTCTGCCCATTACATGACTGGATTATTTGTTTTGGGGGTGTTGAGTTTAACAAATTCCTTATAGATCTTGGACACTAACCCTTTATCTGACAAGACATTTTCAAATATCTTCTCCCATTCTGTAGTTTGCCTTTGGCTTTGTCTATTTCCTTAGCTGTGCAAAAGATTTTTTATCTTCATGAAGTCCCTATAGCTCATTTTTTCTTTTGTTTCCCTTGCCTTTGGAGATGTGTCCAGCAAGAACTTTCTGCAGTTATGGTCAAAGAAGTTCCTGCCTGGGTTCTCCTCTAGGATTTTGATGAATTACTGTCTCATATTTAGGTCTTTCATTCATTTTGAGTTTATTTTTGTGTATGATGTAAGAAAATGGTCCAGTTTAATTCCCCTACATGTGGGCATCCATTTTTCCCAGCACCATTTGTTGAAGAGAATGTTGTTTTTTCCATTAGATATTCTTTACTGCTTTGTCAAAGATTAGTTGACCATAGAGTTGAGGGTCCATTTCTGGGTTCTCTATTCTGTTCTACTGAACTATGTTTCTGTTTTTGTGCCAGAACCATACTGTCTTGATGATTACAGCTTTGTATTATAGCTTGATGTCCAGCATTGTGATACCAGCAGTTTTGGTTTTCCTTTTCAACATTCCTTATGGTATTTGGGGTCTTTTCTGGTTCCATACAAATCTTAGGATTGTTCCAGCTCTGTGAAAAATGTTGATGGTTTTTCCATAGAGATTGCATTGAATGCATAGATTGCTCTGGGTAGCATAAACATTTTCACAATATTTATTATTCCAATCCATGAGCATGGAGTGTTTTTCCATTCCTTAGTGTCTTCCTGAATTTCTTTCATAAGTGTTCTATAGTTTTCATAGTAAGATCTTTTACCTCTTGCCTTAGGTTTATTCCTAGGTATCTTACGTTTTTGGCGCTATTGTAAATAGGATCGATTCCTTAATTTCTCTTTACTCTGTCTCATTATTAGTGTACAGAAATGCAACTGATTTCAGTGTATTGATTTTATATCCTTCACGTAAAGCACCATGTCATCTGCAAAGAGTGAGAGTTTGACTTTGCCAATTTGAATGCCTTCTATTTCTTTTTGCTGTTTGATTGCTGAGGCCAAGATTTCTAGTACTGTGTTCGGCAACAGTGCTGAGAGTGGATATCTCTGTCGTGTTCCTGACCTTAGGGGAAAAGCTCTCAGTGTTTCCCCCTTAAGAATGATGTTTGCTGTGGGCTTTTATGATATTTTATGTTCCCTCTATCCCTACACTGTGGAGAGTTTTAATCAAGAACGGATGCTATATTTTGTCAAATGTTTTTTTCTGCATCAATTGAGAGGATCATATGATTCTTCTTTCCTTTGTTAATGTGATGTATCAAGTTGATTGATTTGTGAATGGTGAACCACCCTTGCAGCCCAGGAATAAAACCCGCTTGGTTGTGGTGAATAATCCTTTTAATGTCCTTTTGGATCCTATTGGCTAGTATCTTGGTGAGAATTTTGGCATCGGTGTTCATCAGGAATATTGGTCTGTAATTCTTTTTGGTGGGGTCTTTGTCCAGTTTGGGGATCAAGGTAATGCTGGCCTAGAACAAGTTTAGAAGTTTTCTTTCCTTTTCTATTTTTTGAAACAACTTCAGAAGAATAGATACTAATTTTTCTTTAAATGTTTGGTAGCAGTCCTTAGGGAGCCATCTGGTCCTGGACTCCTGTTTGTTGGGAAATTCTTGATTACTGCTTCCATTTCATTGCTGGTTATGGGTCTGTTAAGATTTTCTGTTTCTTCCTATTTCAGTTTTGGTAGTTTATATATTTCTAGGTATGAATCCATTTCTTCCAGATTGCCTAATTTGTTGGCATATTGTTGTTCATAATATGTTTTTAAAATTATTTGTATTTCTTTGGTGTTGGTCGTGATCTCTCCTCTTTAATTCATGATTTTATTAGTTTGGGTCCTTTCTCTTTTCTTTTTGGTAAGTCTGGCTAGGGGTTTATCAGTCTTACTAATTATTTCAAAGAACCAGCTCCTAGTTTTGTTGATCTGTTTTACTGTTCTTTTGGTTTCTGTGTCATTGATTTATGCTCTAATCTTTATTATTTCTCTTTTCCTGCTTGGTTTAGGCTTTATTTGCTGTTCTTTCTCCAGTTCCTTTAGGTGTAGGTTTAGGTTTGTGTATTTGAGACTTTTTTTGTTTCTTGAGAAAGACTTGTATTGCTATGTACTTCCCTCTCAGGACTGCCTTTGCTGCATCCCAAAGGTTCTGAACTGTTATATTTTCATTCTCATTTGCTTCCATGATTTTTTTTTAGTTCTTCTTTAACTTATTGGTTGACCCGTTCATTCTTTAGTAGGATTCTCTTTAACTTATAAGTATTTGATTTCCTTCCATATTTTCTCTTGTTGTTGAGTTCAAGTGTTAAAACATTGTGGTTTGAAAATATCCAGGGAATAATCCCAATCTTTTGGTACTGGTTGAGACCTGATTTGTGACCCAGTATATGATCTATTTTGGAAAGTGTTCCATGTTCACTCAAGAATGTGTATTCTGCTGCTTTAGGATGAAATGTTCTGAATATATCTATGAAGTCCATCTGGTGCAGTGTCATCAAAGCCCTTGTTTCATTATTAATCTTCTCCTTAGATGATCTGTCCATTGCTGTGAGTGGGGTGTTAAAGTCCCCTACTCTTATTGTTTTATTATCAATATGTTTCTTTAATTTTGTTATTAATTGGATTATATAATTGGCTGCTCCCAAGTTAGGGGCATAAATATATACAATTATTAGATCTTCTTGTTAGATAGACCCTTTTATTATGATATTGTGTCTCTCTTCATTTCTTATTACAGTCTTTGGTTTAAAATCTAATTTGTCTGATATAAGGATTGCTACACCAGCTTTCTTTTGATGTCCATTAGCATGATAAATTGTTCTCCACCCCCTCACTTTCAATCTGGAGGTGGCTTTGGGTCTAAAATGAATCTCTTGTAGATAGCATACAGATGGGTCTTTTTTTTTTTCATTATGTTCAGTTAGCCAGCATATAGTACATCATAAATTTTTGTTGAAGTGTTCAACGATTCATTAGTTGCTTATAACACCCGGGGCTCATCCCAACACGTGCTCTCCTTAATACCCATCATTTCGTCCCCCCATCCCCCCCACCACCCTCCCTTCCATAACCCTCAGTTTGTTTCCTGATGTCCAGAGTCTCTCATCGTTTGTCTCCCTGTCTGATTTCTTCCCATTCAGTTTTCCCTCCCTTCCACTGTGGTCCTCTGCTCCATTCCTTATGTTTCACATATGAGTGAAACCATATGGTAATTGTCTTTCTCTGCTTGGCTTATTGTATTTTGTATCCAAACTGATACCCTGTGTCTTTTGATTGGAGCATTATGTCCATTTATATTCAGAGTAATTATTAATAGATATGAATTTAGTGCCATTGTAT
The DNA here is from genome assembly GCF_054177405.1 of Leptonychotes weddellii. Classification (NCBI taxonomy): domain Eukaryota; kingdom Metazoa; phylum Chordata; class Mammalia; order Carnivora; family Phocidae; genus Leptonychotes; species Leptonychotes weddellii. The sequence continues at coordinate 4,373 of NW_027921469.1, forward strand.
TACATATAAAGTCACTGTTTCTGTATATTGTCTCTGGTACTTTCTGGTCTTTGTTACTTTTGGGCTCTCCCTTCCCTTAATGGATCCCCTTTAATCTTTCTTGCAGGGCTGGTTTAGTGATCACAAATTCTTTTACTTTCTGTTTGTCCTGGAAGTTCTTTATCTCTCCTTCTATTTTGAATGACAGACTTGCTGGATAAAGTATTCTTGGCTGCATATTTGTCTCATTATTACCCTGAATATATCATGCTAGTTGTTTCTGGCCTGCCAGGTCTCTGTAGATAGGTCTGCTGCCAGCCTTATGTTTCAGCCCTTGTAGGTTAAGGACCTTTTGTCTCAGGCTGCTTTCAGGATTTTCTTTTTATCTCTGAAATTTGCAAGCTTCACTCTTATATGTTGAGTTGTTGACCTATTTTTATTGATTTTGAGGGTGGTTCTCTGTGCCTCTTGGTCTTGAATGCCTGTTTTCTTCCCCAGATTAGGGAAGTTCTCAGCTATAATTTGTTCAAATAATCTTTCTGTCATTCTCTCTCTTTCCTCTTCCTCTGGGACCCCAGTGATTCTAATATTGTTTTGCTTTATGGTTTCACTGATCTCTAGTATCCTCCCCTCATGACCCAGTAGTTATTTATCTCTTTTTCTCAGCTTCCTTATTTTCCAGCATTTTCTCTTCTATATCACTGACTCTCTCTTCAGCCTCAATTATCATAGCACTTAGACCCTCCATTTTTTATTGCACCTCAATAATAGCCTTTTTTATTTCAACCTGATTAGATTTTAGTTCTTTTATCTCTCCTCTAATGGATTCTCTAGAGCCTTCTAGGCTTTTTTCAAGCCCAGCTAGTATCTTTATAATCATTGTTTTGAATTCTAGTTCCGACATCTTACTTATAACTGTATTTATTGTATCCTTGGATGTGAGTTCTGCTCTTTCTTGGGGTGAGTTCTTCCATCTTGTCATTATGTCCAGAAAAGAATAGATTAAAGGGAGGGGAAATACAAATACAGAAACAATGACATCAGAAAATTATGCTCAGAAGAGAGCAGAAACCAAAAAGAAAAGAAAAGATAATAAAATCAAACAAGAAGTAGAACAGAAAAGAACAATAAACTGGATCCTGAGTATATTTTGGTCTGTTTGTTAGAAGAAACTAGATCCCAAAATAGGCAAGAAATAAAACTCTATATGTATAGTTTATATATATATATACACACACACAAATGTAGTTGAATACAATGAAAGGAAGCCAAAAATTAAATATATACATACTTTAAATATAAAAAAATTAAAAAGGACTTAAATAATAATTTATAAGATAGGATAATAGTTGAGAAGGATAATAAAATATAAAACTGAAGGACTAAAGAATAATAACTATACCAGAAAAATATACACTACACTAATCAGAAGAGAACTGAAACCAAATAGAAAAGAAAAGGGAAAAGTTGGGGAAAAAATGGGAATAAAATCAGGCAAGAACTCAAACAGAACAGAATGATAAACTGGATCCTGAGTGTATTTTGGTCTGTTTGTTAGAAGAAACTAGATCCCAAAATATTTAAGGAAGAAAAACGTATATATATACATATTTGTGTATATATACAAAACAAAACTTGAATACAATGAAAGGAAACCAAAAATAATATATATGTATATATGCATACATATATATACTGTAAGTGTAAAAATGAAAATTAAAAATGTCTTTAAAATAATTGATAAAATAAGAACATAGCTGAAAAAGATAATAAAATATAAAACTGAAGGACTAATGAATAATAAGAAGACAACCACAATTGCTATATACTTCTTTCCCCAAGAACAGGAGTTTTACAGTTATGTATGATCAGTAAACTTGGTATTAGCTGGAAGTTCCTGCTGGTCTTCTGGGGGAGGGGCCTGTTGGGCTGATTCTCAGGTGTCTTTGCTCCGGAGGAATTGCACTGCCTTTGGTAAGGGGCTGAGCTCAATTTAAGTGGCTCCAGAGCCGGTGGGGGAGGGCTGAAAATAATGGTGAGCTGATTTCTAGCCCAGAAGCTGAAATTTTGCTCCCTCCTACTCTTCAGTGAGCCCTCACAGAAAAGCAATCACTCTTGTCTCCCTGGTTTCCCTCCAAACTCTGTGTTCACCCAGCCTGTGACAGAGCATTTTTATCTCAGGCACGTGACCCTGTTTTGAGTCTCCAAACTTTTCAGACTCTTGCAGCAGGCACCCACACTGGTCCTCCTGGGGTGGGGAGGGGGGCCTCACTGCAGTTCTGCCTCTTGCTGGGCCCCTGCTTGGAGAGAGGTCACCCAACTGAGCAGTGGTTTGTGGTTTATGGCAACACTGAGCAGAAAGCTGATGCCTGGTCTCACTGTTTGTAACCAGCTTCTCTGCTCCAGTGCCTGGGAACTCTGCCAACTCAGGCACTCCTATTCTTTTTGTGACCCTGGGGATCCTCAGGCCACAATGTCCCACCTGGGATTTTGCCTCGCTTCACCTCCTTCGCACCTTTCAGGTAAATTTCTAAAAGTTCCAATTTTGAGCTCTACTGCTTTGTAACACTTTCCAGTACCTGGCTTCCAGAGGCTTCTTCCCCACCTCAGTTTATCTTCTGCTGTATCTCCTCAGATTCACATCAACACACCTCCTACCTTGCAAAAAGTGGTCGCTTTTCTATTTGTAGAATTGTAGCAATTCTTTTCTCAGATCTCCAGTTGATTTTGTAGGTTTTCAGAATGATTTGATAACTATCTGATTTCCAGGGACCAGACAAAAGTAGAATTCCCTACTCCTCTGCCATCTTGGAGAGTCTCCTCATTGATTTCTTTTATTGTTTTTTAGTTTTTATATTATTTATTTCTCCTCTACTCTTTATTATTTTCTTCCTTCTGCTTGCTTTAGCCTTCATTTGTTGTTCTTTTGTTAGCTCCTTTAGGTGCAAGGTTAGATCATTTATTTGAGATTTTTCTTATTTCTTGAGGTAGGCCTGTATTGCTATAAAGTTCCCTCTTGAAATTGCTTTTGTTGCATCTTAGAGGTTTTGGACCATTGTGTTTCTATTTTAATTTGTTTCCATGTACTTTTTTAATTTCTTATTTTATTTCCCGGTTTACCCATTCATTATTTAGTACCAGATCATTTGAACTCCATGTATTTGTGGTCTTTCCAAATCTTTTCTTCATTAGCATTGTGGTCAGAAAAGATGCATGGTTTGACTTTGATCTTCTTGAGTTTGTTGAGGCTGGTTTTGTGGGCTAATATGTGACCTATTCTTTGAAATGTCCTATATGCACTAGAAAATAATGTATATTTTGCTGCTTTATGATGAAATGTTCTGAATATATTGGTTAAATCCATCTGTTCCAATGTGCCATTCAAAGTCATTGTTTCCTTATTGATTTTCTGTTTAGATGATCTGCCCTTTGATGTAAGTGGGGTATTAAAATTCCCTACTATTTTTGTATTATCTATTAGTTTCTTTATGTTTGTTATTAACTGTTTTATGTATTTGGGCACTCTTCAGTTGCATTCATACATATTTATAATTGTTATATCTTCTTGTTGGATTGCCCCCTTTATTACTATATAGTGCTCTTCTTTGTCTCCTGTTACAGTCTTTGTTAAGTCAGTTGTGTCTGAAATGAATATTGCTACTCCAGCTTTCTACAGACTATCATTTGCAAAATTGATGTTTCTCCATTCCTTCACTTTCAATTTTAAGGTGTCTTTTGGTCTCAAATGAGTCTTGTAGGCAACTTATTGATGGGTCTTTTTTTTTTTTTTTATCCATTCTGTCACCTTATGTCTTTTGATTTGAATGTTTAGTCCATTTACATTCAAAGTAATTATTGATAGGTATGTCTTTATTGCCATATTATTACTTGTTTTGTGGTTGTTTCTGAAGATTTTCTCTTATCTTTTCTTGTCTTTCTGTCTCTCGTGGTTTGCTGATTTTATTTAGTGATGTATTTGGATTTCTTTCTCTATTCTTTGCATATTTCTTAGTGGTTTTTGATATATGCTTACCTATAGGTTTGTGTATAATGTCTTCTGCATATAGAAGTCTGTTTTAGGTTGATTGTCATTTGAGTTTGAACCCATTCTTCACTTGTACTTTCCACATTTAAGTATATGTTACTATATTTTATAACATTTTTTAAAGTTCCTTGACTATTTTTTACATAAATATTCATTTTTGCTGTTTTCATGTTTCCTACTTTTATACTGTCACTTTTGGTCTGCCCTTTCCACTCAAAGAGTCCCCTTTAGTATTTCTTGTAGGGCTGGTTTAGTGGTCACAAACTCCTTTAGTTTTTGTTTGGGAAATTCTTTATCTCTCCTTCTATTCTGTGATGGCCTTGCTGGGTAGAATATTCTTGGCTGCAAATTTTCCCATTTAGCACTTTGAATATATCATGTCCTTCACTTATTGCTTGAAAATTTTCTGATGAAAATCTCCTGGGTTTTCCCTTGTAAGTTAATGACTTCTTTAATCTTGCTGTTTTTTTTTTCTTTATCACTATATTTTGCAAGTTTAATTATAATATGTCTTGGTGTGGGTCTGCTTTTGTTGATTTTGATGGGAGTTCTCTGTGCTTCCTAGATCTGGATATCTGTTTCTTTCCTCCAATTAGAGAAGTTTTCTGCTACTGTTTCTCAAATAAATTTTCTGCCCCTCCCCCCTTTTCTCTCTTCTTCTGGAACTCCTACAATACAAATAATATTACATTTGATGGAGTCACTGAGTTCCCTGTCTATTCTCATTTTGTGTAATTCTTTTTTTCTCTCTTTTGTTCAGCCTGATTACTTTCCATTACTCTGTATTTTAGGTTACTAAGTCATTCCTCTGCTTCTTCCTCCCTGCTATTCATTTCATCAAGTTTGTTTCTCATTTGCTGAGCCCTTTATCTCTGCTATGTTATTCCTTATCTCTGTTAAGGATCTCACTGATGCCTTCACTCTTTCCTCAATTCCAGTATCTTTATTATCATTACTTTAAATTCTCTATCAGGCATGTTACTTATATCTGTTTCACTTAGATCTCTGTCTGTGGCCTTGCCCTATTCTTTTATTTGGAATAAATTTCTCTATATCCTCATTTTGTCTGCCTTTCTGTGTCTGTTTCTCTGTTAAGAAAGTCAGCTGTGGGGCGCCTGGGTGGCTCAGTCGGTTAAGTGGCTGCCTTCGGCTCAGGTCATGATCCTGGAGTACCAGGATCGAGTCCCACGTCAGGCTCCCTGCTCAGCAGGGAGTCTGCTTCTCCCTCTGACTCTCCTCCCTCTCATGCTCTCTGTCTCTCATTCTCTCTCTCGCAAATAAATAAAATCTTTAAAAAAAAAAAAAAGAAAGTCAGCTGTGTCTTCTGCTACTGAAAGTAGTGACTCTATGAAGAAGAGGTCCTGAGGTGCCCTGCAGTGCAGTGTCCCCTGTTCACTAGAACCTTGCACTTCAGAAGAGTATCCTCTGTGTATTGCTTATATCTGCTGTTGCGTCTGAGTCACTTTTCCTTTCAGTGATGTTGTTTGCACTGACTCTCTACCTGTTGTGGGCTGTGCTTTCTCTCTGTGGTGTTAGTGGACCCAGTCAGGCCAGGTCTGAGGGAGTGTGCCCACTGGGGAACTTGGGAATGGCATGGTGGTATTAGCAAAATTTGTGCTGGGGCACTACTCCCATGCTGGATCCTTGGAATAGTTTTGGCACCTGGGAGTTGAGTGCTGGGGCTACCAGAGCATGAGAGTAGGCATGGGGCAATGCTTGGGCCTGGTGCTGTGGCTGGGTGCCATACACAGTTGTAGCTGTGCACCTGGTGGCTGGTCAGGGCGCATGCATGGCTTTTACAACATTTTTCCTGACCTCAGGGCAAAGGCCAACAGGCTTGGAGTGGGCTAGTCCTCAGACTCATGGGCATGGTACACTTCCACCAGGTCAGGCAGCAAGTCTGTACAGCCCTGCCTCTGGCAGGTGGCTCTGCGTTTTTGCTGGGGGCAGGGGGGCAAAATGGCACCTGTCAAGTCCCTCATTTTTGGAGAAGTCCTGCAACATGCTCCAAAATCTGTATGAATAGATCTGTCTCCTGTTTTTTCCCTGCATTTTGAAAACTGCCAATTTTTGTTGCCTCTCCATGCAGGCTGCTGTCTCTTTAAGGACAGTAACCCAGCTATCACTCACGTTCCCTGCTTGCCCAGTCCAGAGTCAGCAGACTTTTAAGGTTCTAAGCTCCAAGTACCACTGGTTTTATAAGCTCATGGAATTTAGCCCCTTTGGTTTTTAAAGCCAAACATGGGAATTAGTATTCCCTGTGTGAGTTCCTTTGTATAAGCACCCATTTCTCTGTCCTCTCCACATGCACAGCCCCCTCCCTCCTGTGGTCAGCATCAGCTTTGCCTTTCTGACCTTCCTAAATTTTCAGCTGCAGCTCTTTCTCTATATTTAGTTGTGGAGTTCATTCTTCCAGTCTTTGGATTGTTTTCTGGTTTGTTGATTTGGATGTGGATGATATCTAATTGAAAATGTGGGATGGGGTGAACTCAGGTCCTCCTACTCTGCCATCTTCCCAGGGGTTTCTCACTCTTTTTTTTTTTTTTTTGTCGCTCACTTTTATCCACTTTTCCCAACCCCACCCCTTGTAGGTGACTGACTTCATTGTTGGGTGCTTTATCCTTTTTGTGTGTCTTTTCATAGAGACAAGCAAAATATGGTTATTATTTACCATTTCTCTTTTCTTAACCAAAATGTAGCATAGTGTCTATTCTATTTTGCAATTGCTTTTTTAAAATTTAATTTAATTTTATTATGTTATGTCACTATGTTTTTTTTAACTCAGTTTAATTCATTCACATTGCAGGTAATTATTGGCAGGTAAGAACTTAGTATTGCCATTTTGTTAATTATTTTCTGTTTGATTCTTGTCTTACTGCCTTTCTTTTGGTTTGATGATTTTTTGTAGTTGTATGGCTTATTTACTCTTTAGCTTTTGTATATTTACTATAAGTTTCTCTTTGTGGTCACCATGAGGCTTACATTGAACTACTTATAGTTATAATGGTCTGATTTAATCTGATAATAACTTCAATTGCATACAAAAGATCTACACTTTTATTAGTAGGGTTCAAGTAATTTATATGCCATTGTACAGTATTACAATATTCTGTTTGTCTATATTCTTAACTTTACTAGTGAGATTTGTACATTCATATGCTTTTTTGTTTCTGTTTAGTGTTTATTTTTTCAACTTGAAGAATTTCATTAATGATTTCTTTTTTTTTTTTTTAAAGATTTTATTTATTCATTTGAGAGAGAGAGACAGTGAGAGAGGGAACACAAGCAGGGGGAGTGGGAGAGGGAGAAGCAGGCTTCCCGCGGAGAAGGGAGCCCGATGTGGAGCTCGATCCCAGGATCCCGGGACCATGACCTGAGCCGAAGGCAGACACTTAACGACTGAGCCACCCAGGCGCCCCTCATTAATGATTTCTTGTAAGGCAAATCTAGTGGTGACAAACTCCCTCATTGTTTTGTTTAATTGGGAAAGTATTTTTCCTTCACTAAAAAAATCTTTTGTGAGATACACAGGCTACCAACTATGATATTAATAAGTCATGGGAATGCAAGTATAGCATAAGGATTATAGTCAATTAAATTTTAATACCGTTGTATGAAGACACATAGTAGCTACACTTGTGGTAAGCATAGCATAACATATAGAGAAGTGGTATCACTGTGTTGTACATCTGAAACTAACATAACACTGTGTGTCAACTATACTCAAATAAAAAAGGGGGAAATGTTTATTCTTTTTAAAGAAATCTTGCAAATGATACATGTTAAAATATAAAAAATAAATTTAAAATATTAAATTTTTAAAAAGTTTCTTCAGGTTTAATATTCTTGGTTAGCAATTTTTTTTCTTTCAGTATTTTAAATATATCATCCCTTTGTCTCCTGACATGCAATATTTCTACTGAGAAATCTACTTATAGTCTTATGGGAGTTCCCTTGTATGTGGTAGGTTGCTTATGTCTTGCTGTTTTCAAAATTCTCTCTTTGTCTTTGAATTTGAAGTTTAATTGTAATGTATCTTGGTATACACCTATTGGGTCCAATCTACTTGGTGACTTTTGGGCTTCATTAATTTCATTTCCCTCCCCATCAGCTATTATTTGTTTAAATAGAACATCTACCCCTTTTTGTCTCTCTTCTTCTGGGACTCCCAAAATGTAAATATTGTTTTACTTCATGATATTCTGTACTTTTGTAGGCTTTCTTTACTCATTTTAATTCATTTACCTTTTTGTCCCTCTGACTAGGTAATATCAAGTGATTAGTCTTCAAGTTCACTAATTCATTCTTCTGTTAGGTTGAACATGCTGTTGAATTTCTCTATTGAAATTTTTG
>NW_027921470.1:0-1373 GCF_054177405.1 Leptonychotes weddellii
CCAAAAGACCCCACCCCCAAATTACTAGAACTCATACAGCAATTCAGTAATGTAGCAGGATACAAAATCAATGTGCAGAAATCAGTTGCTTTCTTATACACTAACAACTGTAGAAAGAGAAATTAGAGAAACTATTCCATTTATACCAGCACCAAAAACCATAAGATACCTCAGAATAAACCTAAACAAAGAGTTAAAGGATCTATACTCTAGGAACTACAGAACACTCATGAAAGAAATTGAAGAAGACACAAAAAGATGGGAAAATATTCCATGCTCATGGATCTGAAGAATAAACATTGTTAAAATGTCTATGCTACCCAGAGCAATTTATACCTTCAATGCCATTCCAATCAAAATTCCAATGACATTTTTCAAAGTGCTGGAACAAACAATCCTAAAATTTGTGTGGAATTGGGAAAGATCCCGAATCGCCAAGGAAATGTTGAAAAAGAAAAACAAAGCTGGGAGCAACATGTTGTCCAATTTCAAGCTATATTACAAAGCTGTGATCACCAAGACAGCATGGTACTGGCACAAAAACAGACATAGAGACGAATGGAACAGAATAGAGAACCCAGATATGGACCCTCAACTCTATGGTCAAATAATCTTTGACAAAGCAGGAAAAAACATGCATTGGAAAAAAGACAGTCTCTTTAATAAATGGTGCTGGGAAAATTGGACAGCCGCATCCAGAAGAATGAAACTCGACCATTCTCTAAAACCATACACAAGGATAAACTCAAAATGTGTGAAAGACCTCAATGTGACACAGGAATCCATCAAAATCCTAGAGGAGAACATAGGCAGTAACCTCTCTGACACTGGCCACAGCAACTTCCTTCAAGGTACATCTCCAAAGGCAAGGGAAACAAAAGGGAAAATGAACTTTTGGGACTTCATCAAGATAAAAAGCTTCTGCACAGCAAAGGAAACAGTCAACAAAACAAAGAGGCAACCCACGGAATGGGAGAAGATTTTTGCAGATTACACTACAGATAAAGGGCTGGTAACCAAGATCTATAAAGAACTTCTCAAACTCAACACCCAAAAAACAAATAATTAAGTCAGAAAATGGGCAGAAGATATGAATAGACACTTCTCTGAAGAAGACATACAAATGGCTAACAGACACATGAAAAAATGTTCATCATCATTAGCCATCAGGGAAATTCAAATCAAAACCACATTGAGATACCACCTTATACCAGTTAGAATGGCAAGAATGGACAGGGAAAGAAACAACAAATGTTGGAGAGGTTGTAGAGAAAGGGGAACCCTCTTACACTGTTGGTGGGAATGCAAGTTGGTACAGCCACTTTGGAAAACAGTGTGGAGGTTCATCAAAAATTTAAAAATAGAGCTACGCT
>NW_027921471.1:0-227 GCF_054177405.1 Leptonychotes weddellii
CCTTGAAACTTTGTGATAAATCACCTTTAAATGAAAGCCAAATAAATAGGTTGCTGCGGGTGCTTGAAAGGAAGGTTCCTATCAGAAAACAAAAATTCTTTTTTTTTTTGGACAGAAAATAGCAATGTATTTTTTTTTTGAAGTGTTCCATGATTCATTGTTTGTGCATAACACCCAGTGCTCCATGCAGAACGTGCCCTCCTCAATACCCACCACCAGGCCAACCC
>NW_027921472.1:0-227 GCF_054177405.1 Leptonychotes weddellii
TTGTCCTCCAAGCCTTGATTCAGGGCTTCCTCCTGGGAAAGTCTCAGTCTTCCCCGAGGGCCCACCACCAGCTCTGCTGGGAAAAGATGTGTTTGTGTCTTGCACTCTATTCTCATTTTGTACATATGAAAATCACAGCGCTTGTCTCTCTGTGAAGATCTGCATCACCCGAACAGAGAAGGATCTCCTGTAGATCCGGGATTATTTGTTCCTGGCTCACCTCTAGA
>NW_027921473.1:0-227 GCF_054177405.1 Leptonychotes weddellii
GTGATACCGTCTGGTTTTTTTCCCAAGCATATTAACATCCTTGAATTTGCCTACCCCCTTGCATAGCCTCTTTTGCTCCACATCGCTTCTTCTTCCTCTTTTTTTTTTTTTAAAGATTTTATTTATTTATTTGACAGAGATAGAGAGAGAACACAAGCAAGGGGAGCAGCAGAGTGAGAGGGAGAAGCAGGCTTCCCGCTGAGCAGGGAGCCCGACGCAGGTATCGA
>NW_027921474.1:0-227 GCF_054177405.1 Leptonychotes weddellii
CTTAACCAACTGAGCCACCCAGGCGCCCTAACTAGAGATTTTAAATAATGTTTAGTTCTCAAGGAAAAATAAGCCTCATGAAAGGTCAGGTAACGTGCAGAGTTGGCACATTTCTCGGAACGCCAGCCTGAAAGATGGGAATAGTTCATTATGTGTTAAATGCCAACTTGGCTCTTGCCCAGGCCCCAGCACAGGGCAGTCTCAGATGCAGATAAAAACAGGGGAGC
>NW_027921475.1:0-227 GCF_054177405.1 Leptonychotes weddellii
GGTGATAGACACTGGGGAGGGTATGTGCTATGGTGAGCGCTGTGAATTGTGCAAGACTGTTGAATCACAGATCTGTACCTCTGAAACAAATAATACATTATATGTTTAAAAAAAGAAGAAGAAGAAGAAGATAGCAGGAGAGGAAGAATGAAGGGGGAGAAATCGGAGGGGGAGATGAACCACAAGGGACAATGGACTCTGAAAAACAAACTGAAGGTTCTAGAGGA
>NW_027921476.1:0-227 GCF_054177405.1 Leptonychotes weddellii
CCTGAGCTGAAATCAAGAGTCAGACACTTAACGAACTGAGTCACCAGGGCGACCCATAGTCACCCCTATAATAAAGACAGTGGTTCTTTTTTTTTTTTTTTTATTCTTATGTTAATCCCCATACATTACATCATTAGTTCTAGATGAAGTGTTCCACGATTCATTGTTTGTGCATAACACCCAGTGCTCCATGCAGAACGTGCCCGCCTCACTACCCACCACCCGGC
>NW_027921477.1:0-227 GCF_054177405.1 Leptonychotes weddellii
GGCGCCTGGGTGGCTCAGTTGGTTAAGCGACTGCCTTCGGCTCAGGTCATGATCCTGGAGTCCTGGGATCGAGTCCCGCATCGGGCTCCCTGCTCAGCGGGGGGTCTGCTTCCCCCTCTGACCCTTCCCCCTCTCATGTGTTCTCTCTCTCATTCTCTCTCTTTCAAATAAATAAATAAATAAATCTTTAAAAAAAAAACAACAAAAAAAAAACCAAAACAAAGCGT
>NW_027921478.1:0-227 GCF_054177405.1 Leptonychotes weddellii
TCTCTCTCTCAAATAAATGAAATCATAAATAAATAAATAAATAAATAAACACAATGTGAAGCAATTTAAGGTATAAAGTCTAACTAGAAATCACTGCCTCATCTAGGTTCTGGCCTGAGTCCTGCTCAATCTTTGTTAAAAGAAAAGAAGAAAAGAAGAGAAGGGAAGGGAAGGGAAGGAAAGGGAAGAGGAGAGGAGAGGAGAAGAGAAGAGAAAAACAACAACAA
>NW_027921479.1:0-227 GCF_054177405.1 Leptonychotes weddellii
AAAGCCTCCCGAGGCGCCCCCAGGACCACGAGCCGGGCTCACCTTTCTCCCCGCGTACTCCTTTCTCCCCTCGGTCTCCTGGAGAAGAGACAGGAGGATGGGCCCCCCGATGCAGGGGAGTGTGGTCAGTGAGAGGCCGCGTGAGCGCTCTGGACACCACCGAGCTGCTCTGCCCTCGGGGACCGGCGGGAAGGACAGCAGGGGCTGAGCCCCAGGCCTCCTGCTCT
>NW_027921480.1:0-227 GCF_054177405.1 Leptonychotes weddellii
CACCCATCAACAGAATGACTAGGAGGAGGAGCCCCCAAAACAGAAAAGACTCAGAGATTATGACTTATGCTGCAGATTTACAAATGGATGCAGATATAACCAAGATGTCGGAGATGGAATTCAGGCTAGCAATTGTGAAGACAATGGCTAGAATGGAGAAATCAATTAATGGCAACATAGAGTCTCTAAGGGCAGAAATAAAAGGTGAATTGGCAGAACTTAAAAAT
>NW_027921481.1:0-1373 GCF_054177405.1 Leptonychotes weddellii
GAGCAGCCAGCACGCAGGGAGGTGCAGGCCAAGGCGGGGGCCAGCGCCACCCTGAGCTGTGAGGTGGCCCAGGCCCAGACAGAGGTGACGTGGTACAAGGATGGGAAGAAGCTGAGTGCGAGCTCCAAAGTGCACGTGGAGGCCAAGGGCTGCAGCAGGCGGCTGGTGGTGCAGCAGGTGGGCAAGGCGGACGCTGGGGCGTACAGCTGTGAGGCCGGGGGCCAGAAGGTGTCCTTCCACTTGGACGTGGCAGGTGGGTTCCTTGAGGTCTTTCTCAAGCTCCTTGGGGCAGGTATCCGGCAGTGGGGGTGTAGGCAGGTGCTGTGTAATGGCCTGTTTTGTCGCAAAGCTGCTCCTGCAGCAGCCAGCACGCATTAATTACACAACATCTTGTGTTTTACGAGCTTCTTGTCTTTTCACCTGTGTCAGTGTTGCAACCCCAGAGGAGGGATTCTGATGAGTCCCATTTTAATAGGAGGCTAAGAAAACTCTATAGGTTGCCAAAGTCCACAAGCCAGGGTTTGGGCCCAATATTCTGAGATTATTTATTGACTTGTTCTGCCTGAAGAACACTGTCATCAGTATGTATTTTAGGAGGTCTTCTGGTGCTCTAATTTTTTTTTTTTGCTTATATGAAAACATATTTATTTTGCCTTCAATTCTGAGGGTATTTTCTCTGGGTATGAAGTTACATTTTAGCAGCTCCTCATATGTAAATACAATTGACTCTTGAACAGCATAACTTTGAACTCCACAGGTCCACTTATAAGTGGGTCTTTTTTTTTTTAAAGATTTTATTTATTTATTTGAGAGAGAGAGAATGAGAGAGAGCACATGAGAGGGGGGAGGGTCAGAGGGAGAAGCAGACTCCCTGCCGAGCAGGGAGCCCGATGCGGGACTCGATCTCGGGACTCCAGGATCATGACCTGAGCCGAAAGCAGTCGCTCAACCAACTGAGCCACCCAGGCGCCCCATAAGTGGGTCTTTTTGATACAGTATGGTAAATGTGTTCTCTTCCTTATAATTCTCTTAATATTTTCTTGCCTGCAGCCTACTTCATTGTAAGAGTTCAGTCTATATGATGGGCTCTGAGAAACAAACTGAGGGTTGCTGGAGTGGGGGGTGGGGTGGGAGGGATGGGGTGACTGGGTGATAGACACTGGGGAGGGTATGAGCTCTGGTAAGCGCTGTGAATTGTGCAAGACTGTTGAATCTCAGATCTGTACCTCTGAAACAAATAATGCAATATATGTTAAGAAAAAAAAAAGAAGAAGAAGGTAGCGGGAGGGGAAGAATGAAGCGGGGGAAATCGGAGGGGTAGACGAACCATGAGAGACGATGGACTCTGAAAAACAAACTGAGGGTTCTAGAGG
>NW_027921482.1:0-227 GCF_054177405.1 Leptonychotes weddellii
CATCTGGATGTCCATATCCAACTGGATATGCAAAAAAGCAAACATCAATCCAAACCATATACAGAAATGAACTCAAATTGGTTCAAAGATCCAAATATAAAAACTAAAACTATAAGCGTCTCAAAGAAAACACAGGAGACCTTGTGTTGGGCAAGATTTCTTAAGATATGACACCATAAGGATAGCCTACAAAAAAAAAGGATAAATTGGACACCATCAAAATTAAG
>NW_027921483.1:0-227 GCF_054177405.1 Leptonychotes weddellii
ATGCCTGTCAAGTGCTTACAGCCAACACGCAGAAATGTCCAGCGTTGTGGGTGATTGTCACTGTTGTCACTGCTATTGTTACCCGCTGAGGCCCAGAGAGGGAAGCACCTGTCCTGGGGTCACGCCAGAGGGCAGTGGGACCAGCAGCCTCCCCAAGGCGGGGTCTGGGAGCCCCTCCACCCACACCCCAGACGTCCAGACCTCAGTGGCGGGAGGTAGAGGGAGGA
>NW_027921484.1:0-227 GCF_054177405.1 Leptonychotes weddellii
AAAAGGCATCCGAATCAGCAAAGCAGTCGTCAAACTCTCACTCTTTGCAGATGATATGATACTTTATGTGGAAAACCCAAAAGACTCCACCCCAAAACTGCCAGAACTCATACAGGAATTCAGTAAAGAGGCAGGATATAAATTCAATGCACAGAAATCAGTGGCATTCCTATACACCAACAACAAGACAGAAGAAAGAGAAATTAAGGAGTCAATCCCATTTACAA
>NW_027921485.1:0-227 GCF_054177405.1 Leptonychotes weddellii
AACATACCTTTTCTCTCGGAGTAATGATAGGATTTGTGATGGTGTGAAATAGCAGCTCGTTTGTTGTGCAGTGGTTACTTCATAGTAATAATTTCTTTTGATTTAAGAATTTTCTCTAAAGGGGCGCCTGGGTGGCTCAGTTGGTTAAGCGACTGCCTTCGGCTCAGGTCATGATCCTGGAGTCCCTGGATCGAGTCCCACATCGGGCTTCCTGCTCGGCAGGGAGT
>NW_027921486.1:0-227 GCF_054177405.1 Leptonychotes weddellii
GCTCAACTCATCTTTACTCTTCCTTGCCAGATACATTTTTCCTTTGTGCTTACAAGATGGATGCCCACCAATTTCCATCCAAGAAAATCAGTAGGAATCCTGTGTTCTGGTAACTTCTGCATATGCCATGTGATTCATGTTTAGATCATGTGCCCAGCCCTGAAACAAAGTGGCTTTGGCCTTGTCACCACTTTGGCAATGTCCTGGAGATAGGAATGGACCCCACT
>NW_027921487.1:0-227 GCF_054177405.1 Leptonychotes weddellii
ATGGTGCTGGAACAACTGGATATCCATGTGCAAAAAAGCAAACATCAATCCAAACCATATACAGAAATGAACTCAAATTGGTTCAAAGATCCAAATATAAAAACTAAAACTATAAGCGTCTCAAAGAAAACACAGGAGACCTTGTGTTGGGCAAGATTTCTTAAGATATGACACCATAAGGATAGCCTACAAAAAAAAAAGGATAAATTGGACACCATCAAAATTAA